>NC_090395.1:3765783-4083391 GCF_036365525.1 Heterodontus francisci | reverse complement strand
TCTTCCCCACACACAGAAACCCCCTCCCCACACACTGAAACCCATCCCCACAGACTGAAACCCTTCCCCACACACTGAAACCTCTTCCCCACACACTGAAACCTCCTCCCCACACACTGAAACCCCTTCCGCACACACTGAAACCCCTTCCACACACACTGAAACCCCTTCCACACACACTGAAACCCCTTCCACACGCACTTAAACATCTTCCACACACACTGAAAACCTTTCTGCACACAATGAAAACTCTTCCCCACACTGAAACCCTTCCCCACACACTGAAACCCATCCCCACACACTGAAACCTCTTCCCAACACACTGAAACATCTTCCACACACACTGAAAGCTTTCCCTACGCACTGAAAACCATCCCAACACACTGAAACCTCTACCCCACACACTGAAACCTCTTCCCCACACACTGAAAACCTTCCCCACACACTGAAACCAATCCCCACAAACTGAAACCTCTTCCCCACACACTGAAAACTCTTCACCACACACTAAAACCGTTCCCCACACACTGGAACCAATTATCCTCAGACTGAAACCCCTTCCCCACACTCTAAATCCACTTCCCCACACACTGAAACCCCTTCCCCACACACTGAAACCTCTTCCCCACACACTGAAACCCCTTCCCGACAGACTGAAATCCCTTCCCCACCCACTGAAACCCATCCCCACACACTGAAACCCCTTCCCCGCACACTGAATCCCTTCCCCACACGCTGAAACCCCTTCCCCAAACGCTGAAACCCCTTCCACAACACTGAAACCTCTTCCAAATGCACTGAAACCACTTCCGCACACAGTGAAACCCATCCCCACACACTGAAACCCATCCCCACACACTGAAACCCATCCCCACACACTGAAACTATTCCCCACACAATGAAACCCATCCCACACACTGACACCTCTTCCCCACAAACTGAAACCTCTTTCCCACACGCTGAAACCCCTTCCCCACACGCTGAAACCCCTTCCACACTCACTGAAAGCCATTCCCCACACACTGAAACCCATCCCAACAACCTGAAACCTCTTCCCCACGCACTGAAACCACATCCCCACAGACCGCAACCGCTTCCCCACACTCTGAAACCTCTTCCCCACACACTGAAACCTCTTCCCCACAGACTGAAACCTCTTCCCCACACACTGAAACCTCTTCCACACACACTGAAACCTCTTCCCCACACACTGAAACCTCTTTCCCACAAACTGAAACTCCTTCCCCACGCACTGAAACCTCTTCTACACACACTGAAACATCTTCCCCACACACTGAAACCTCTTCCCCACACGCTGAAACTTCTTCCACACCCACTGAAACCCATCCCCACACACTGAAACCCATTCCACACAAACTGAAACCTCTTCCACACAAACTGAAATCCCTTCCGCACACATGGAAACCTCTTCTGCACACACTGAAACCCATTTCCCACACACTGAAACCTTTCCCTAAACACTGAAACCCATCCCCACACACTGAAACCTGTACCCCACACACTGAAACCTCTTCCCCACACTCTGAAAACCTTCCCCACACATTGAAACCCGTTCCCCACAGATTGAAACCCCTAAATCACACACTGAAACCGATCCCCACACACTGAAACCTCTACCCCACACACTGTAAGCTCTTCCACACAGACTGAAACCCTTACCCACACACTGAAACCTCTTCGCCTTCACACTGAAACCACTTCCCCACTCACTGAAAACTCTTCCACACACACTGAAACCTCTTCCCCACACACAGAAACTCCATCCCCACACACTGAAACCCCTTCCACACACACTGAAACCCCTTCCCCGCACACTGAAAACCCTTCCCCGCACACTGAATCCCTTCGCCACACGCTGAAACCCTTTCCCCACACGCTGAAACCCCTTCCACAAAACTGAAACCTCTTCCACATGCACTGAAACCCCTTCCGCACACACTGAAACCCATCCCCACACACTGAAACCCATCCCCACACACTGAAACTATTCTCCACACAATGAAACCCATCCCACACACTGAAACCTCTTCCCCACAAACTGAAACCTCTTCCCTACACGCTGAAACCCCTTCCCCACACGCTGAAGCCCCTTCCACACTCACTGAAAGCCATTCCCCACACACTGAAACCCATCCCCACAGACTAAAATCTCTTCCCCACACACTGAAACCCCTTCCCCACACACTGAAACCTCTTCCCCGCACACTGAAACCTCTTCCCCACACCCTGAAACCTCTTCCCCACACACTGAAACCCTTCCCCACACGCTGAAACCCCTTCCCCACATGCTAAAACCCCTTCCACACACACTGAAACCCCGTCCACACACACTGAAACCCCTTCCACACACACTGAAACCTATTCCCCAAACACTGAAATCCCTTCCACACACGCTGAAACACCTTACACAAACACTGACACCCCTACCCCACATACTGAAACACTTCCCCACACACTGAAACCCTTCTCCACACACTGAAACCTCTTCCCCACACACTGAAACATCTTCCGCACACACTGAAACCTCTTCCCCACACACTGAAACCTCTTCTCCACACACAGAAACCTCTTCCCCACACACTAAAAGCCCTTCCGCACACACTGAAACCCCTGCCACACACACTGAAACCTCTTCCACACACACTTAAACCTCTTCCACAAACACTTAAACCCCTTCTGCACACACTGAAATCTCTTCCCCACACACTGAAACCAATTATCCTCAGACTGAAACCCCTTCCCCACACTCTAAATCCACTTCCCCACACACTGAAACCCCTTCCCCACACACTGAAACCTCTTCCCCACACACTGAAACCTCTTCCCCACACACTGAAACCCCTTCCCGACAGACTGAAATCCCTTCGCCACCCACTGAAACCCCTTCCCCACACACTGAAACCTCTTCCCCACACACTGAAACCCCCTCCCCACGCAATGAAACCCATCCCCACAGACTGAAACCCTTCCCCACACACTGAAACCTCTTCCCCACACACTGAAACCTCTTCCCCACACACTGAAACCCCTTCCGCACACACTGAAACCCCTTCCACACACACTGAAACCCCTTCCACACACACTGAAACCCCTTCCACACGCACTCAAACATCTTCCACACACACTGAAAACCTTTCTGCACACAATGAAAACTCTTCCCCTCACTGAAACCCTTCCCCACACACTGAAACCCATCCCCACACACTGAAACCTCTTCCCAACACACTGAAACATCTTCCACACACACTGAAAGCTTTCCCTACGCACTGAAAATCATCCCAACACACTGAAACCTCTACCCCACACACTGAAACCTCTTCCCCACACACTGAAAACCTTCCCCACACACTGAAACCAATCCCCACAAACTGAAACCTCTTCCCCACACACTGAAAACTCTTCACCACACACTAAAACCGTTCCCCACACACTGGAACCCTTCGCCACACACTGAAACCCATCCCCACACTCTGAAACCTCTTCCCCACACACTGAAACCCTTCCCCACGCCATGAAATCCATCCCCACACACTGAAACCTCTTCCCCACACACTGAAACCACTTCCCCACACACTGAAAAATTTCCCCACACACTGAAACCCTTCCCCACACACTGACACCCTTCCCCACACACTGAAACCTCTTCCCCATACACTGAAACCCCTTCCCCACACACTGAAACCCATCGACACATACTGAAACCTCTTCCCCACACACTGAAACCTCTTCCCCACACACTGAAAAACATCCCCACACACTGAATCCCCTTCACCACACACAGAAACCCCTTCCCCACACACTGAAACAAAGAACAAAGAACAAAGAACAAAGATAATTACAGCACAGGAACAGGCCCTTCGGCCATCCAAGCCTGCGCCGATCCAGATCCTCTCTCTCAACATGTCGCCTATTTTCTAAGGTTCTGTATCTCTTTTCTTCCTGCCCATTCATGTATCTGTCTAGATACATCTTAAAAGACTCCATCGTGCCCGCATCCACCACCTCCGCTGGCAATGCGTTCCAGGTGCCCACCACCCTCTGCGTAAAGAACTTTCCACGCATATGCCCCCAAAACTTTTCCCCTTTCACTTTGAACTCGTGTCCTCTTGTAATTGAAACCCCCACTCTGGGAAAAAGCCTCTTGCTATCCACCCTGTCTATACCTCTCATGATTTTGTACACCTCAATCAGGTCCCCCCTCAACCTCCGTCTTTCTAATGAAAATAATCCTAATCTACTCAACCTCTCTTCATAGCTAGCGCCCTCCATACCAGGCAACATCCTGGTGAACCTCCTCTGCACCCTCTCCAAAGCATCCACATCCTTTTGATAATGTGGCGACCAGAACTGTACGCAGTATTCCAAATGTGGCCGAACCAAAGTCCTATACAACTGTAACATGACCTGCCAACTCTTGTACTCAATGCCCCGTCCGATGAAAGAAAGCATGCCGTATGCCTTCTTGACCACTCTATTTACCTACGTTGCCACCTTCAGGGAACAGTGAACCTGAACACCCAAATCTCTCTGGACATCAATTTTCCCCAGGACTTTTCCATTTACTGTATAGTTCACTCTTGAATTGGATCTTCCAAAATGCATCACCTCGCATTTGCCCTGATTGAACTCCATCTGCCATTTCTCTGCCCAACTCTCCAATCTATCTATATTCTGCTGTATTCTCTGACAGTCCCCTTCACTATCTGCTACTCCACCAATCTTAGTGTCGTCTGCAAACTTGCTAATCAGTCCACCTATACTTTCCTCCAAATCATTAATGTATATCACAAACAACAGTGGTCCCAGCACGGATCCCTGTGGAACACCACTGGTCACACGTCTCCATTTTGAGAAACTCCCTTCTACTGCTACTCTCTGTCTCCTGTTGCCCAGCCAGTTCTTTATCCATCTAGCTAGTACACCTTGGACCCCAAGCGCCTTCACTTTCTCCATCAGCCTGCCATGGGGAACCTTATCAAACGCCTTACTGAAGTCCATGTATATGACATCGACAGCCCTTCCCTCATCAATCAACTTTGTCACTTCCTCAAAGAATTCTCTTAAGTTGGTAAGACATGACCTTCCCTGCACAAAACCATGTTGCCTATCACTGATGAGCCCATTTTCTTCCAAATGGGAATAGATCCTATCCCTCAGTATCTTCTCCAGCAGCTTCCCTACCACTGACGTCAGGCTCACCGGTCTATAATTACCTGGATTATCCCTGCTACCCTTCTTAAACAAGGGGACAACATTAGCAATTCTCCAGTCCTCCGGGACCTCACCCGTGTTTAAGGATGCTGCAAAGATGTCTGTTAAGGCCCCAGCTATTTCGTCTCTCGCTTCCCTCAGTAACCTGGGATAGATCCCATCCGGACCTGGGGACTTGTCCACCTTAATGCCCTTTAGAATACCCAACACTTCCTCCCTCCTTATGCCGACTTGACCTAGAGTAATCAAACATCTGTTCCTAACCTCAACATCCGTCATGTCCCTCTCCTCGGTGAATACCGATGCAAAGTACTCGTTTAGAATCTCACCCATTTTCTCTGAGTCCAAGCATAACATTCCTCCTTTGTCCATCAGTGGGCCAATCCTTTCTCTAGTTACCCTCTTTCTCCATATATATGAATAAAAGGAAACCGCTTCCTCACACACTGAAACCTCTTCCCCACACACTGAAACCCCTTCCGCACACACTGAAACCCATCCCCACACACAGAAATCCCTTCCCCACACACTGAAGCCCATCCCCACACACTGAAAACCTTCCCCACACACTGAAACCTCTTCCCACACACTGAAACCTCTTCGCCACACACTGAAACCCCTTCCCCACACACTGAAACCCATCCCCACACACTGAAACCTCTTCCCCACACACTGAAACCCCTCCCCACTCACTGAAACACATCCGCACACACTGAAACCCATCCCCACAAACTGAAACCACTTCCCCACACACTGAATGCTCTTCCCCACAGATTGAAACCCTTCCCCACACACTGAAACCTCTTCCCCACACACTGATATTCCTTCCCCACGCACTGAAACCTCTTCCACACACACTGAAACCTCTTCGCCACACACTGAAACCTCTTCCCCACACACTGATATTCCTTCCCCACGCACTGAATCCTCCTCCACACACACAGATACATCTTCCCCACACAATGAAACCTCTTCGCCACGCGCTGAATCTTCTTCCCCACACAATGAAACCTCTTCCCCACACACTGAAACCACTTCCCTTCAGACTGAAACTCCTTCCCCACGCACTGAATCCTCTTCCACACACAATGAAACCCTTACCCACACGCTGAAACCCCTTCCACACACACTGAAACCTCTTCCACATGCACTGAAACCCCTTCCGCACACACTGAAACCCATCCCCACACACTGAAACCCATCCCCACACACTGAAACCCATCCCCACGCACTGAAACCATTCACCACACAATGAAACCCATCCCCACACTTTGAAATCTCTTCCCCACAAACTGAAACATCTTCCCCACATGCTGAAACCCCTTCCCAACACGCTGAAACCCATACCACACTCACTGAAACCTCTTCCCCACACACTGAAATCCATTCCCCAAACACTGAAACCTCTTCCCCGCACACTGAAACCTCTTCCCCACACCCTGAAACCTTTTCCCCACACACTGAAACACTTCCCCACACGCTGAAACCCCTTCCCCACATGCTGAAACCCCTTCCACACATACTGAAACCCCGTCCACACACATTGAAACAGGTTCACACTCACTAAAACCCCTTCCACACACACTGAAACCTCTTCCCCACACACTGAAACCCCTTCCCCACACGCTGAACCCCCTTACACACACACTGAAACCCCTTCCCCACATACTGAAATACTTCCCCACACACTGAAACCCTTCTCCACACACTGAAACCTCTTCCCCACACACTGAAACAACTTCCACACACACTGAAACCCATCAACACACACTGAAACCTCTTCCCCACACACTGAAACCTCTTCCCCACACACTGAAACCCCTTCCACACACACTGAAACCCCTACCACACACACTGAAACCCCTTCCACACACACTGAAGCCCCTTGCACACACACTTACACATCTTCCACACACTCTGAAACCCATCCCCACACACTGAAACCTCTTCCCAACACACTGAAACATCTACCACACACAGTGAAAGCTTTCCCTACACACTGAGAACCATCCCCACACACTGAAACCTCTTCCCCACGCACTGAAACCTCTTCCCCACACACTGAAAACCTTCCCCACACACAGAAACCAATCCCCACAAACTGAAACCTCTTCCCCACAAACTGAAACCTCTTGACCACACACTAAAACCGTTCCCCACACACTGAAACACTTCCCCACACACTGAAACCCTTCCCCACACCATGAAATCCATCCCCACACACTGAAACCTCTTCCCCACACACTGTTCCTCTTCCCCACACACTGAAAAATTTCCCCACACAATGAAACCCTTCCCCACACACTGACACCCTTCCCCACACACTGACACACTTCCCCACACACTGAAACCTCTTCCCCATACACTGAAGCCCCTTCCCCACACACTGAATCCCCGTCACCACACACAGAATCCCCTTCCCCACACACTGAAACCTCTTCTTCACACACTGAACCCTCTTCCCCACACACTGAAACCCCTTCCGCACTCACTGAAACCCATCCCCACACACAGAAACCCCTTCCCCACACACTGAAGCCCATCCCAACAAACTGAAAACATTCCCCACACACTGAAACCTCTTCCCACACACTGAAACCTCTTCGCCACAGACTAAAACCCTTCCCCACAAACTGAAACCTCTTCCCCACACACTGAAACCTCTTCCACACACACTGAAACCTCTTCCACACACACTGAAACCTCCACCCCACACACTGAAACATCTTCCCCACACACTGAAACATCTTCCACACACACTGAAACCTTTCCCTACACACTGAAACCCCTTATCCACAAACTGAACCCCTTTCCCACAGACTGAAACCTCTTCCCCACACACTGAAACCTCTTCCGCACAGACTGAAACCCCTTCCGCACTCACTGAAACCCATCCCCACACACAGAAACCCCTTCCCCACACACTGAAGCCCATCCCAACAAACTGAAAACATTCCCCACACACTGAAACCTCTTCCCACACACTGAAACCTCTTCGCCACAGACTAAAACCCTTCCCCACAAACTGAAACCTCTTCCCCACACACTGAAACCTCTTCCACACACACTGAAACCTCTTCCACACACACTGAAACCTCCACCCCACACACTGAAACATCTTCCCCACACACTGAAACATCTTCCACACACACTGAAACCTTTCCCTACACACTGAAACCCCTTATCCACAAACTGAACCCCTTTCCCACAGACTGAAACCTCTTCCCCACACACTGAAACCTCTTCCGCACAGACTGAAACTCCTTCCCCACACACTGAAACACAACCCCACACACTGAAACCTCATCCCCACACACTGAAACCCCTTCCACACGCAGTGAAACCTCTTCCACACACACTGAAACATCTTCCCCACACACTGAAACCTCTTCGCCACAGACTGAAACCTCTTCCACACACACTGAAACCTCGACCCCGCACACTGAAACCTCTTTCCCACACACTGAATCCCCTTCACCACACACTGAAACCCCTTCCACAAGCAGTGAAACCTCTTCCACACACACTGAAACCTCTTCCCACACACTGAAACCTCTTCGCCACAGACTGAAACCCTTCCCCACAAACTGAAACCTCTTCCCCACACACTGAAACCTCTTCCACACACACTGAAACCTCCTCCCCACACACTGAAACATCTTCCCCACACACGGAAACCTCTTCCCCACACGCTGAATCTTCTTCCACACCCACTGAAACCCATCCCCAATCACTGAAACCCCTTCCACACACACTAAAACCTCTTCCACACACACTGAAACCCCTTCCCCACACATTGAAACCCCTTCCACACACACAGTAAGCCCCCTTCCCCGCACACTGAAACCCCTTCCCCACAAACTGAAACCCATCCCCACAGACTGAAACCCCTTCCCCACACACTGAAACCAATCCCCACACACTGAAACACATCCCCACAGACTGAAACCCCTTCCCCACACACTGAAACCCATCCCCACACACTGAAACCTCTTCCCCACACACTGAAACCCCTTCCACACACACTGAAACCCAACCCCATACACTGAAACCTCTTCCCCACACACTGAAACCTCTTCCCCACCCACTGAAACCCCTTATCCACACACTGAACCCCTTTCCCACAGACTGAAACCTCTTCCCCACACACTGAAACCTCTTCCGCACAGACTGAAACTCCTTCCCCACACACTGAAACACATCCCCACACACTGAAACCTCATCCCCACACACTGAAACCCCTTCCTCACACACTGAAATCCCTTCCCCACACACTGAAACCCATCACCACACATTGAAACCTCTTCCCCACACACTGAAACCGCTTCCCCACACACTGAAACCCATCCACACACACTGAAACCCTTCCCTACACACTGAAACCCTTCCCCACACACTGAAACCCTTCCCCACACACTGAAACCTCTTCCCACACACTGAAACATCTTCACCACAGACTGAAACCCTTCCCCACATACTGAAACCTCTTCCACACACACTGAAAGCTCTTCCCCAAACACTGAAACCCCGTCCCCGCACACTGAAACCTCTTTCCCACACACTGAATCCCCTTCACCACACACTGAAACCCCTTCCGCACGCAGTGAAACCTCTTCCACACACACTGAAACATCTTCCCCACACACTGAAACCTCTTCGCCACAGACTGAAACCTCTTCCACACACAATGAAACCTCTTCCCCACACACTGAAACCCCGTCCCCGCACACTGAAACCTCTTTCCCACACACTGAATCCCCTTCACCACACACTGAAACCCCTTCCACAAGCAGTGAAACCTCTTCCACACACACTGAAACCTCTTCCCACACACTGAAACCTCTTCGCCACAGACTGAAACCCTTCCCCACAAACTGAAACCTCTTCCCCACACACTGAAAGCTCTTCCACACACACTGAAACCTCCTCCCCACACACTGAAACATCTTCCCCACACACTGAAACATCTTTCACACACACTGAAAACTTTCCCTGCAGACTGAAACCCTTCCCCACACACTGAAACCTCTTCCCCACAAACTGAAACCCCCTCCAAAAACACAGAAAGCCATCCCCACACACTGAAACCTGTTCCCCACACACTGCAACCTCTTCGCCACACACTGAAACCCCTTCCCCACACACAGAAGCCCCTTACCCACACACTGAAACCTCTTCCCCACACACTGAAACCCCTTATCCACACACTGAAACCCCTTTCCCACACACTGAAACCTCTTCCCTACACACTGAAACCTCTTCCGCACAGACAGAAACCCCTTCCCCACACACTGAAAACCATCCCCACACACTGAAACCCCTTCCACACACACGGAAACATATTCCACACAATCTGAAACCCCTTCCCCACACACTGAAACCCCTTCCACACACACTGTAACCCCTTCCCCGCACAATGAGATGCCTTCCCCACACACTGAAACCCCTTTCCCACGCACTGAAACCTCTTCCCCACACACTGAAACCCCTTCCCCACAAACTGAAACCCTTCCCCACAGACTGAAACACTTCACCACAGACTGAAACCCCTTCCCCACACACTGAAACCCCTTCCCCACACACTGAAAACCATCCCCACACACTGAAACCCCTTCCACACACACGGAAACATATTCCACACAATCTGAAACCTCTTCCACACACACTGAAACCTCTTCCACACACACTGAAACCTCCACCCCACACACTGAAACATCTTCCCCACACACTGAAACATCTTCCACACACACTGAAACCTTTCCCTACACACTGAAACCCCTTATCCACAAACTGAACCCCTTTCCCACAGACTGAAACCTCTTCCCCACACACTGAAACCTCTTCCGCACAGACTGAAACCCCTTCCGCACTCACTGAAACCCATCCCCACACACAGAAACCCCTTCCCCACACACTGAAGCCCATCCCAACAAACTGAAAACATTCCCCACACACTGAAACCTCTTCCCACACACTGAAACCTCTTCGCCACAGACTAAAACCCTTCCCCACAAACTGAAACCTCTTCCCCACACACTGAAACCTCTTCCACACACACTGAAACCTCTTCCACACACACTGAAACCTCCACCCCACACACTGAAACATCTTCCCCACACACTGAAACATCTTCCACACACACTGAAACCTTTCCCTACACACTGAAACCCCTTATCCACAAACTGAACCCCTTTCCCACAGACTGAAACCTCTTCCCCACACACTGAAACCTCTTCCGCACAGACTGAAACTCCTTCCCCACACACTGAAACACAACCCCACACACTGAAACCTCATCCCCACACACTGAAACCCCTTCCACACGCAGTGAAACCTCTTCCACACACACTGAAACATCTTCCCCACACACTGAAACCTCTTCGCCACAGACTGAAACCTCTTCCACACACACTGAAACCTCGACCCCGCACACTGAAACCTCTTTCCCACACACTGAATCCCCTTCACCACACACTGAAACCCCTTCCACAAGCAGTGAAACCTCTTCCACACACACTGAAACCTCTTCCCACACACTGAAACCTCTTCGCCACAGACTGAAACCCTTCCCCACAAACTGAAACCTCTTCCCCACACACTGAAACCTCTTCCACACACACTGAAACCTCCTCCCCACACACTGAAACATCTTCCCCACACACGGAAACCTCTTCCCCACACGCTGAATCTTCTTCCACACCCACTGAAACCCATCCCCAATCACTGAAACCCCTTCCACACACACTAAAACCTCTTCCACACACACTGAAACCCCTTCCCCACACATTGAAACCCCTTCCACACACACAGTAAACCCCCTTCCCCGCACACTGAAACCCCTTCCCCACAAACTGAAACCCATCCCCACAGACTGAAACTCCTTCCCCACACACTGAAACACATCCCCACACACTGAAACCTCATCCCCACACACTGAAACCCCTTCCTCACACACTGAAATCCCTTCCCCACACACTGAAACCCATCACCACACATTGAAACCTCTTCCCCACACACTGAAACCGCTTCCCCACACACTGAAACCCATCCACACACACTGAAACCCTTCCCTACACACTGAAACCCTTCCCCACACACTGAAACCCTTCCCCACACACTGAAACCTCTTCCCACACACTGAAACATCTTCACCACAGACTGAAACCCTTCCCCACATACTGAAACCTCTTCCACACACACTGAAAGCTCTTCCCCAAACACTGAAACCCCGTCCCCGCACACTGAAACCTCTTTCCCACACACTGAATCCCCTTCACCACACACTGAAACCCCTTCCGCACGCAGTGAAACCTCTTCCACACACACTGAAACATCTTCCCCACACACTGAAACCTCTTCGCCACAGACTGAAACCTCTTCCACACACAATGAAACCTCTTCCCCACACACTGAAACCCCGTCCCCGCACACTGAAACCTCTTTCCCACACACTGAATCCCCTTCACCACACACTGAAACCCCTTCCACAAGCAGTGAAACCTCTTCCACACACACTGAAACCTCTTCCCACACACTGAAACCTCTTCGCCACAGACTGAAACCCTTCCCCACAAACTGAAACCTCTTCCCCACACACTGAAAGCTCTTCCACACACACTGAAACCTCCTCCCCACACACTGAAACATCTTCCCCACACACTGAAACATCTTTCACACACACTGAAAACTTTCCCTGCAGACTGAAACCCTTCCCCACACACTGAAACCTCTTCCCCACAAACTGAAACCCCCTCCAAAAACACAGAAAGCCATCCCCACACACTGAAACCTGTTCCCCACACACTGCAACCTCTTCGCCACACACTGAAACCCCTTCCCCACACACAGAAGCCCCTTACCCACACACTGAAACCTCTTCCCCACACACTGAAACCCCTTATCCACACACTGAAACCCCTTTCCCACACACTGAAACCTCTTCCCTACACACTGAAACCTCTTCCGCACAGACAGAAACCCCTTCCCCACACACTGAAAACCATCCCCACACACTGAAACCCCTTCCACACACACGGAAACATATTCCACACAATCTGAAACCCCTTCCCCACACACTGAAACCCCTTCCACACACACTGTAACCCCTTCCCCGCACAATGAGATGCCTTCCCCACACACTGAAACCCCTTTCCCACGCACTGAAACCTCTTCCCCACACACTGAAACCCCTTCCCCACAAACTGAAACCCTTCCCCACAGACTGAAACACTTCACCACAGACTGAAACCCCTTCCCCACACACTGAAACCCCTTCCCCACACACTGAAAACCATCCCCACACACTGAAACCCCTTCCACACACACGGAAACATATTCCACACAATCTGAAACCTCTTCCACACACACTGAAACCTCTTCCACACACACTGAAACCTCCACCCCACACACTGAAACATCTTCCCCACACACTGAAACATCTTCCACACACACTGAAACCTTTCCCTACACACTGAAACCCCTTATCCACAAACTGAACCCCTTTCCCACAGACTGAAACCTCTTCCCCACACACTGAAACCTCTTCCGCACAGACTGAAACCCCTTCCGCACTCACTGAAACCCATCCCCACACACAGAAACCCCTTCCCCACACACTGAAGCCCATCCCAACAAACTGAAAACATTCCCCACACACTGAAACCTCTTCCCACACACTGAAACCTCTTCGCCACAGACTAAAACCCTTCCCCACAAACTGAAACCTCTTCCCCACACACTGAAACCTCTTCCACACACACTGAAACCTCTTCCACACACACTGAAACCTCCACCCCACACACTGAAACATCTTCCCCACACACTGAAACATCTTCCACACACACTGAAACCTTTCCCTACACACTGAAACCCCTTATCCACAAACTGAACCCCTTTCCCACAGACTGAAACCTCTTCCCCACACACTGAAACCTCTTCCGCACAGACTGAAACTCCTTCCCCACACACTGAAACACAACCCCACACACTGAAACCTCATCCCCACACACTGAAACCCCTTCCACACGCAGTGAAACCTCTTCCACACACACTGAAACATCTTCCCCACACACTGAAACCTCTTCGCCACAGACTGAAACCTCTTCCACACACACTGAAACCTCGACCCCGCACACTGAAACCTCTTTCCCACACACTGAATCCCCTTCACCACACACTGAAACCCCTTCCACAAGCAGTGAAACCTCTTCCACACACACTGAAACCTCTTCCCACACACTGAAACCTCTTCGCCACAGACTGAAACCCTTCCCCACAAACTGAAACCTCTTCCCCACACACTGAAACCTCTTCCACACACACTGAAACCTCCTCCCCACACACTGAAACATCTTCCCCACACACGGAAACCTCTTCCCCACACGCTGAATCTTCTTCCACACCCACTGAAACCCATCCCCAATCACTGAAACCCCTTCCACACACACTAAAACCTCTTCCACACACACTGAAACCCCTTCCCCACACATTGAAACCCCTTCCACACACACAGTAAACCCCCTTCCCCGCACACTGAAACCCCTTCCCCACAAACTGAAACCCATCCCCACAGACTGAAACCCCTTCCCCACACACTGAAACCAATCCCCACACACTGAAACACATCCCCACAGACTGAAACCCCTTCCCCACACACTGAAACCCATCCCCACACACTGAAACCTCTTCCCCACACACTGAAACCCCTTCCACACACACTGAAACCCAACCCCATACACTGAAACCTCTTCCCCACACACTGAAACCTCTTCCCCACCCACTGAAACCCCTTATCCACACACTGAACCCCTTTCCCACAGACTGAAACCTCTTCCCCACACACTGAAACCTCTTCCGCACAGACTGAAACTCCTTCCCCACACACTGAAACACATCCCCACACACTGAAACCTCATCCCCACACACTGAAACCCCTTCCTCACACACTGAAATCCCTTCCCCACACACTGAAACCCATCACCACACATTGAAACCTCTTCCCCACACACTGAAACCGCTTCCCCACACACTGAAACCCATCCACACACACTGAAACCCTTCCCTACACACTGAAACCCTTCCCCACACACTGAAACCCTTCCCCACACACTGAAACCTCTTCCCACACACTGAAACATCTTCACCACAGACTGAAACCCTTCCCCACATACTGAAACCTCTTCCACACACACTGAAAGCTCTTCCCCAAACACTGAAACCCCGTCCCCGCACACTGAAACCTCTTTCCCACACACTGAATCCCTTTCACCACACACTGAAACCCCTTCCGCACGCAGTGAAACCTCTTCCACACACACTGAAACATCTTCCCCACACACTGAAACCTCTTCGCCACAGACTGAAACCTCTTCCACACACAATGAAACCTCTTCCCCACACACTGAAACCCCGTCCCCGCACACTGAAACCTCTTTCCCACACACTGAATCCCCTTCACCACACACTGAAACCCCTTCCACAAGCAGTGAAACCTCTTCCACACACACTGAAACCTCTTCCCACACACTGAAACCTCTTCGCCACAGACTGAAACCCTTCCCCACAAACTGAAACCTCTTCCCCACACACTGAAACTCCTTCCCGACGCATTGAAACCTCTTCCACATACACTGAAACATTTTCCCACACACTGAAACCTCCTCCCCACACACTGAAACATCTTCCCCACACACGGAAACCTCTTCCCCACACGCTGAATCTTCTTCCACACCCACTGAAACCCATCCCCAATCACTGAAACCCCTTCCACACACACTAAAACCTCTTCCACACACACTGAAACCCCTTCCCCACACATTGAAACCCCTTCCACACACACAGTAAACCCCCTTCCCCGCACACTGAAACCCCTTCCCCACAAACTGAAACCCATCCCCACAGACTGAAACCCCTTCCCCACACACTGAAACCAATCCCCACACACTGAAACACATCCCCACAGACTGAAACCCCTTCCCCACACACTGAAACCCATCCCCACACACTGAAACCTCTTCCCCACACACTGAAACCCCTTCCACACACACTGAAACCCAACCCCATACACTGAAACCTCTTCCCCACACACTGAAACCTCTTCCCCACCCACTGAAACCCCTTATCCACACACTGAACCCCTTTCCCACAGACTGAAACCTCTTCCCCACACACTGAAACCTCTTCCGCACAGACTGAAACTCCTTCCCCACACACTGAAACACATCCCCACACACTGAAACCTCATCCCCACACACTGAAACCCCTTCCTCACACACTGAAATCCCTTCCCCACACACTGAAACCCATCACCACACATTGAAACCTCTTCCCCACACACTGAAACCGCTTCCCCACACACTGAAACCCATCCACACACACTGAAACCCTTCCCTACACACTGAAACCCTTCCCCACACACTGAAACCCTTCCCCACACACTGAAACCTCTTCCCACACACTGAAACATCTTCACCACAGACTGAAACCCTTCCCCACATACTGAAACCTCTTCCACACACACTGAAAGCTCTTCCCCAAACACTGAAACCCCGTCCCCGCACACTGAAACCTCTTTCCCACACACTGAATCCCCTTCACCACACACTGAAACCCCTTCCGCACGCAGTGAAACCTCTTCCACACACACTGAAACATCTTCCCCACACACTGAAACCTCTTCGCCACAGACTGAAACCTCTTCCACACACAATGAAACCTCTTCCCCACACACTGAAACCCCGTCCCCGCACACTGAAACCTCTTTCCCACACACTGAATCCCCTTCACCACACACTGAAACCCCTTCCACAAGCAGTGAAACCTCTTCCACACACACTGAAACCTCTTCCCACACACTGAAACCTCTTCGCCACAGACTGAAACCCTTCCCCACAAACTGAAACCTCTTCCCCACACACTGAAAGCTCTTCCACACACACTGAAACCTCCTCCCCACACACTGAAACATCTTCCCCACACACTGAAACATCTTTCACACACACTGAAAACTTTCCCTGCAGACTGAAACCCTTCCCCACACACTGAAACCTCTTCCCCACAAACTGAAACCCCCTCCCCAAACACAGAAAGCCATCCCCACACACTGAAACCTGTTCCCCACACACTGCAACCTCTTCGCCACACACTGAAACCCCTTCCCCACACACAGAAGCCCCTTACCCACACACTGAAACCTCTTCCCCACACACTGAAACCCCTTATCCACACACTGAAACCCCTTTCCCACACACTGAAACCTCTTCCCTACACACTGAAACCTCTTCCGCACAGACAGAAACCCCTTCCCCACACACTGAAAACCATCCCCACACACTGAAACCCCTTCCACACACACGGAAACATATTCCACACAATCTGAAACCCCTTCCCCACACACTGAAACCCCTTCCACACACACTGTAACCCCTTCCCCGCACAATGAGATGCCTTCCCCACACACTGAAACCCCTTTCCCACGCACTGAAACCCCTTCCCCACAAACTGAAACCCTTCCCCACAGACTGAAACACTTCACCACAGACTGAAACCCCTTCCCCACACACTGAAACCCATCCCCACACACTGACAACTCTTCCACACACACTGAAACCTTTCCCTGCAGACTGAAACCTCTTCCCCACACACTGAAAGCTCTTCCACACACACTGAAACCTCCTCCCCACACACTGAAACATCTTCCCCACACACTGAAACATCTTTCACACAC
Organism: Heterodontus francisci; assembly: GCF_036365525.1. NCBI lineage: Eukaryota > Metazoa > Chordata > Chondrichthyes > Heterodontiformes > Heterodontidae > Heterodontus > Heterodontus francisci. Next base: position 4,065,435 of record NC_090395.1, on the reverse strand, counting down.
ACTGAAAACTTTCCCTGCAGACTGAAACCCTTCCCCACACACTGAAACCTCTTCCCCACAAACTGAAACCCCCTCCCCAAACACAGAAAGCCATCCCCACACACTGAAACCTGTTCCCCACACACTGCAACCTCTTCGCCACACACTGAAACCCCTTCCCCACACACAGAAGCCCCTTACCCACACACTGAAACCTCTTCCCCACACACTGAAACCCCTTATCCACACACTGAAACCCCTTTCCCACACACTGAAACCTCTTCCCTACACACTGAAACCTCTTCCGCACAGACAGAAACCCCTTCCCCACACACTGAAAACCATCCCCACACACTGAAACCCCTTCCACACACACGGAAACATATTCCACACAATCTGAAACCCCTTCCCCACACACTGAAACCCCTTCCACACACACTGTAACCCCTTCCCCGCACAATGAGATGCCTTCCCCACACACTGAAACCCCTTTCCCACGCACTGAAACCCCTTCCCCACAAACTGAAACCCTTCCCCACAGACTGAAACACTTCACCACAGACTGAAACCCCTTCCCCACACACTGAAACCCATCCCCACACACTGACAACTCTTCCACACACACTGAAACCTTTCCCTGCAGACTGAAACCCTTCCCCACACTCTGAAACCTCTTCCCCACAAACTGAAACCCCTTCCCCAAACACAGAAAGCCATCCCCGCACACTGAAACCTCTTCCCCACAAACTGAAACCGCTTCCCCACACACTGACACTCATCCCCACACACTGAAACCTCTTCCCCACACACAGAAACCCCCTCCCCACACACAGAAACATCTTCACCACACACTGAAACCCCTTCCCCACAGACTGAAACCACTTCCCCACACACTGAAACCTCTTCCCCACACACTGAAACCTCTTCCCCACACACTGAAACCCCTTATCCACGCACTGAAACCCTTTTCCCACACACTGAAACCCCTTATCCACGCACTGAAACCCTTTTCCCACACACTGAAAACTCTTCCACACAGACAGAACCCCGTTCCCCACACACTGAAACCTCATCCCCACACACTGAAAACCCTTCCCCATACACTGAAACCCTTCCCCACACACTGAAACCTCTTCCCCACACACTGCAACCTCTTGCCCACACACTGAAACCCCTTCCCCACACACAGAAAACCATTCCCCACACACTGAAACCTCTTCCCCACACTCTTAAACCCCTTCCCCACACACTGAAACCCATCCCCACACACTGAAACCCTTCCCCACACACTGAAACCCATCCCCACACACTGAAAACTCTTCCACACACACTGAAACATTTCCCTACAGACTGAAACTCTTCCCCACACACTGAAACCCCTTCCCCACAAACTGAAACCCCTTCCCCAAACACAGAAAGCCATCCCCACACACTGAAACCTCTTCCCCACACACTGAAACCGCTACCCCACACGCTGAAACCCATCCCCAAACACTGAAGCCTCTTCCCCAAACACTGCAACCTCTTCCCCACACACTGAAACACCTTACCCACACACAGAAAACCCTTCCCCACACACTGAAACCTCTTCCCCACACACTGAAAACGCTACCCCACACACTGAAACCCATCCCCACTCACTGAAACCCCTTTCCCTGCAGACTGAAACCCTTCCCCACACACTGAAACCTCTTCCCCACAAACTGAAACCCCTTCCCCAAACACAGAAAGCCATCCCCACACACTGAAACCTGTTCCCCACACACTGTAACCTCTTCGCCACACACTGAAACCCCTTCCCCACACACAGAAGCCCCTTACCCACACACTGAAACCTCTTCCCCACACACTGAAACCCCTTATCCACACACTGAAACCCCTTTCCCACACACTGAAACCTCTTCCCCACACACTGAAACCTCTTCCGCACAGACAGAAACCCCTTCCCCACACACTGAAAACCATCCCCACACACTGAAACCCCTTCCACACACACGGAAACATATTCCACACAATCTGAAACCCCTTCCCCACACACTGAAACCCCTTCCACACACACTGTAACCCCTTCCCATCACAATGAGATGCCTTCCCCACACACTGAAACCCCTTTCCCACGCACTGAAACCTCTTCCCCACACACTGAAACCCCTTCCCCACAAACTGAAACCCATCCCCACAGACTGAAACACTTCACCACAGACTGAAACCCCTTCCCCACACACTGAAACTCATCCCCACACACTGACAACTCTTCCACACACACTGAAACCTTTCCCTGCAGACTGAAACCCTTCCCCACACTCTGAAACCTCTTCCCCACAAACTGAAACCCCTTCCCCAAACACAGAAAGCCATCCCCGCACACTGAAACCTCTTCCCCACAAACTGAAACCGCTTCCCCACACACTGACACTCATCCCCACACACTGAAACCTCTTCCCCACACACTGCAACCACTTCCCCACACACTGAAACCCCTTCCCCACACACAGAAACCCCCTCCCCACACACAGAAACATCTTCACCACACACTGAAACCCCTTCCCCACAGACTGAAACCACTTCCCCACACACTGAAACCTCTTCCCCACACACTGAAACCTCTTCCCCACAAACTGAAACCCCTTATCCACGCACTGAAACCCTTTTCCCACACACTGAAAACTCTTCCACACAGACAGAAAACCCTACCCCACACACTGAAACCTCTTCCGCACAGACAGAAACCCCTTCCCCACACACTGAAAACCATCCCCACACACTGAAACCCCTTCCACACACACGGAAACATATTCCACACAATCTGAAACCCCTTCCCCACACACTGAAACCCCTTCCACACACACTGTAACCCCTTCCCCGCACAATGAGATGCCTTCCCCACACACTGAAACCCCTTTCCCACGCACTGAAACCTCTTCCCCACACACTGAAACCCCTTCCCCACAAACTGAAACCCTTCCCCACAGACTGAAACACTTCACCACAGACTGAAACCCCTTCCCCACACACTGAAACCCATCCCCACACACTGACAACTCTTCCACACACACTGAAACCTTTCCCTGCAGACTGAAACCCTTCCCCACACTCTGAAACCTCTTCCCCACAAACTGAAACCCCTTCCCCAAACACAGAAAGCCATCCCCGCACACTGAAACCTCTTCCCCACAAACTGAAACCGCTTCCCCACACACTGACACTCATCCCCACACACTGAAACCTCTTCCCCACACACAGAAACCCCCCCCCCACACACAGAAACATCTTCACCACACACTGAAACCCCTTCCCCACAGACTGAAACCACTTCCCCACACACTGAAACCTCTTCCCCACACACTGAAACCTCTTCCCCACACACTGAAACCCCTTCCACACACACTGTAACCCCTTCCCCGCACAATGAGATGCCTTCCCCACACACTGAAACCCCTTTCCCACGCACTGAAACCTCTTCCCCACACACTGAAACCCCTTCCCCACAAACTGAAACCCTTCCCCACAGACTGAAACACTTCACCACAGACTGAAACCCCTTCCCCACACACTGAAACCCATCCCCACACACTGACAACTCTTGCACACACACTGAAACCTTTCCCTGCAGACTGAAACCCTTCCCCACACTCTGAAACCTCTTCCCCACAAACTGAAACCCCTTCCTCAAACACAGAAAGCCATCCCCGCACACTGAAACCTCTTCCCCACAAACTGAAACCGCTTCCCCACACACTGACACTCATCCCCACACACTGAAACCTCTTCCCCACACACAGAAACCCCCTCCCCACACACAGAAACATCTTCACCACACACTGAAACCCCTTCCCCACAGACTGAAACCCCCTCCCCACACACAGAAACATCTTCACCACACACTGAAACCCCTTCCCCACAGACTGAAACCACTTCACCACACACTGAAACCGCTTCCCCACACACTGAAACCCCTTATCCACGCACTGAAACCCTTTTCCCACACACTGAAAACTCTTCCACACAGACAGAACCCCCTTCCCCACACACTGAAACCTCATCCCCACACACTGAAAACCCTTCCCCACACACTGAAACCCTTCCCCACACACTGAAACCTCTTCCCCACACACTGCAACCTCTTGCCCACACACTGAAACCCCTTCCCCACACACAGAAAACCATTCCCCACACACTGAAACCTCTTCCCCACACTCTTAAACCCCTTCCCCACACACTGAAACCCATCCCCACACACTGAAACCCTTCCCCACACACTGAAACCCATCCCCACACACTGAAAACTCTTCCACACACACTGAAACATTTCCCTACAGACTGAAACCCTTCCCCACACACTGAAACCCCTTCCCCACAAACTGAAACCCCTTCCCCAAACACAGAAAGCCATCCCCACACACTGAAACCTCTTCCCCACACACTGAAACCGCTACCCCACACGCTGAAACCCATTCCCACACACTGAAGCCTCTTCCCCAAACACTGCAACCTCTTCCCCACACACTGAAAACGCTACCCCACACACTGAAACCCATCCCCACTCACTGAAACCCCTTTCCCTGCAGACTGAAACCCTTCCCCACACACTGAAACCTCTTCCCCACAAACTGAAACCCCTTCCCCAAACACAGAAAGCCATCCCCACACACTGAAACCTGTTCCCCACACACTGCAACCTCTTCGCCACACACTGAAACCCCTTCCCCACACACAGAAGCCCCTTACCCACACACTGAAACCTCTTCCCCACACACTGAAACCCCTTATCCACACACTGAAACCCCTTTCCCACACACTGAAACCTCTTCCCCACACACTGAAACCTCTTCCGCACAGACAGAAACCCCTTCCCCACACACTGAAAACCATCCCCACACACTGAAACCCCTTCCACACACACGGAAACATATTCCGCACAATCTGAAACCCCTTCCCCACACACTGAAACCCCTTCCACACACACTGTAACCCCTTCCCATCACAATGAGATGCCTTCCCCACACACTGAAACCCCTTTCCCACGCACTGAAACCTCTTCCCCACACACTGAAACCCCTTCCCCACAAACTGAAACCCTTCCCCACAGACTGAAACACTTCACCACAGACTGAAACCCCTTCCCCACACACTGAAACTCATCCCCACACACTGACAACTCTTCCACACACACTGAAACCATTCCCTGCAGACTGAAACCCTTCCCCACACTCTGAAACCTCTTCCCCACAAACTGAAACCCCTTCCCCAAACACAGAAAGCCATCCCCGCACACTGAAACCTCTTCCCCACAAACTGAAACCGCTTCCCCACACACTGACACTCATCCCCACACACTGAAACCTCTTCCCCACACACTGCAACCACTTCCCCACACACTGAAACCCCTTCCCCACACACAGAAACCCCCTCCCCACACACAGAAACATCTTCACCACACAGTGAAACCCCTTCCCCACAGACTGAAACCACTTCCCCACACACTGAAACCTCTTCCCCACACACTGAAACCTCTTCCCCACACACTGAAACCCCTTATCCACGCTCTGAAACCCTTTTCCCACACACTGAAAACTCTTCCACACAGACAGAAAACCCTACCCCACACACTGAAACCCTTCCCCACACACTGAAACCTCTTCCCCACACACTGCAACCTCTTACCCACACACTGAAACCCCTTCCCCACACACAGAAAACCATTCCCAACACACTGAAACCTCTTCCCCACACTCTTAAACCCCTTCCCCACACACTGAAACCCATCCCCACACACTGAAACCCTTCCCCACACACTGAAACCCATCCCCACACACTGAAAACTCTTCCACACACACTGAAACCTTTCCCTACAGACTGAAACCCTTCCCCACACACTGAAACCCCTTCCCCACAAACTGAAACCCCTTCCCCAAACACAGAAAGCCATCCCCACACACTGAAACCTCTTCCCCACACACTGAAACCTCTTCCGCACAGACAGAAACCCCTTCCCCACACACTGAAAACCATCCCCACACACTGAAACCCCTTCCACACACACGGAAACATATTCCACACAATCTGAAACCCCTTCCCCACACACTGAAACCCCTTCCACACACACTGTAACCCCTTCCCCGCACAATGAGATGCCTTCCCCACACACTGAAACCCCTTTCCCACGCACAGAAACCTCTTCCCCACACACTGAAACCCCTTCCCCACAAACTGAAACCCTTCCCCACAGACTGAAACACTTCACCACAGACTGAAACCCCTTCCCCACACACTGAAACCCATCCCCACACACTGACAACTCTTCCACACACACTGAAACCTTTCCCTGCAGACTGAAACCCTTCCCCACACTCTGAAACCTCTTCCCCACAAACTGAAACCCCTTCCCCAAACACAGAAAGCCATCCCCGCACACTGAAACATCTTCCCCACAAACTGAAACCGCTTCCCCACACACTGACACTCATCCCCACACACTGAAACCTCTTCCCCACACACAGAAACCCCCTCCCCACACACAGAAGCATCTTCACCACACACTGAAACCCCTTCCCCACAGACTGAAACCACTTCCCCACACACTGAAACCCTTTTCCCACACATGAAACCCCTTATCCACGCACTGAAACCCTTTTCCCACACACTGAAAACTCTTCCACACAGACAGAACCCCCTTCCCCACACACTGAAACCTCATCCCCACACACTGAAAACCCTTCCCCACACACTGAAACCCTTCCCCACACACTGAAACCTCTTCCCCACACAATGCAACCTCTTGCCCACACACTGAAACCCCTTCCCCACACACAGAAAACCATTCCCCACACACTGAAACCTCTTACCCACACTCTTAAACCCCTTCCACACACACTGAAACCCATCCCCACACAGTTAAACCCTTCCCCACACACTGAAACCCATCCCCACACACTGAAAACTCTTCCACACACACTGAAACATTTCCCTACAGACTGAAACCCTTCCCCACACACTGAAACCCCTTCCCCACAAACTGAAACCCCTTCCCCAAACACAGAAAGCCATCCCCACACACTGAAACATTTCCCTACAGACTGAAACCCTTCCCCACACGCTGAAACCCATCCCCACACACTGAAGCCTCTTCCCCAAACACTGCAACCTCTTCCCCACACACTGAAACACCTTACCCACACACTGAAACCTCTTCCCCACACACTGAAAACGCTACCCCACACACTGAAACCCATCCCCACTCACTGAAACCCCTTTCCCTGCAGACTGAAACCCTTCCCCACACACTGAAACCTCTTCCCCACAAACTGAAACCCCTTCCCCAAACACAGAAAGCCATCCCCACACACTGAAACCTGTTCCCCACACACTGCAACCTCTTCGCCACACACTGAAACCCCTTCCCCACACAGAAGCCCCTTACCCACACACTGAAACCTCTTCCACACACACTGAAACCCCTTATCCACACACTGAAACCCCTTTCCCACACACTGAAATCTCTTCCCCACACACTGAAACCTCTTCCGCACAGACAGAAACCCCTTCCCCACACACTGAAAACCATCCCCACACACTGAAACCCCTTCCACACACACGGAAGCATATTCCGCACAATCTGAAACCCCTTCCCCACACACTGAAACCCCTTCCACACACACTGTAACCCCTTCCCATCACAATGAGATGCCTTCCCCACACACTGAAACCCCTTTCCCACGCACTGAAACCTCTTCCCCACACACTGAAACCCCTTCCCCACAAACTGAAGCCCTTCCCCACAGACTGAAACACTTCACCACAGACTGAAACCCCTTCCCCACACACTGAAACTCATCCCCACACACTGACAAATCTTCCACACACACTGAAACCATTCCCTGCAGACTGAAACCCTTCCCCACACTCTGAAACCTCTTCCCCACAAACTGAAACCCCTTCCCCAAACACAGAAAGCCATCCCCGCACACTGAAACCTCTTCCCCACAAACTGAAACCGCTTCCCCACACACTGACACTCATCCCCACACACTGAAACCTCTTCCCCACACACTGCAACCACTTCCCCACACACTGAAACCCCTTCCACACACACAGAAACCCCCTCCCCACACACAGAAACATCTTCACCACACACTGAAACCCCTTCCCCACAGACTGAAACCACTTCCCCACACACTGAAACCTCTTCCCCACACACTGCAACCTCTTACCCACACACTGAAACCCCTTCCCCACACACAGAAAACCATTCCCAACACACTGAAACCTCTTCCCCACACTCTTAAACCCCTTCCCCACACACTGAAACCCATCCCCACACACTGAAACCCATCCCCACACACTGAAAACTCTTCCACACACACTGAAACCTTTCCCTACAGACTGAAACCCTTCCCCACACACTGAAACCCCTTCCCCACAAACTGAAACCCCTTCCCCAAACACAGAAAGCCATCCCCACACACTGAAACCTCTTCCCCACACACTGAAACCGCTACCCCACACGCTGAAACCCATCCCCACACACTGAAGCCTCTTCCCCAAACACTGCAACCTCTTCCCCACACACTGAAACACCTTACCCACACACAGAAAACCCTTCCCCACACACTGAAACCTCTTCCCCACACACTGAAAACGCTACCCCACACACTGAAACCCATCCCCACTCACTGAAACCCCTTTCCCACACACTGAAACCTCTTACCCACACACTGAAATCTCTTCCCCATACACTGATACCCCTCCCCCACACACTGAAACTACTTCCCCAAAAACTGAAACCTCTTCCCCACACACTGAAACCTCTACCCCACACACTGAAACCCCTTATCCACACACTGAAACCCCTTTCCCACACACTGAAACCCCTTCCCCACACACTGAAACCCATCCCCACACACTGAACCCTCATCCCCACACACTGAAACCCCTTCCCCACACACTGAGACCCCTTCCCCACACACTGAAACGCATCCCCACACACTGAAACCTCTTCCCCACACTCTGAAACCCCTTCCCCACACACTGAAACCCATCCCCACACACTGAAACCCTTCCCCACACACTGAAACCTCTTCCCACACACTGAAACATCTTCGCCACAGACTGAAACCCTTCCCCACACACTAAAACCTCTTCCCCACACACTGAAACCTCTTCCCCACACACGGAAACCCCTTCCCCACACACTGAAACCTCTTCCCCTCACACTGAAACCCCTTCCCCACGCACTGAAACCTCCTCCACACACACTGAAACATCTTCCCCACTCACTGAAACCTCTTCCCCACACACTGAAACTCCTTCCCCACGCACTGAAAACTCTTCCACAGACACTGAAACATCTTCCCCACATTCTGAAACCTCTTCAGCACACGCTGAAAATTCTTCCAAACCCACTGAAACCCATCCCCACACACTGAAAACCATTCCACACACACTGAAATCTCTTCCACACAAACTGAAACCCCTTCCCTACACACGGAAACCTCCCCTACATACTGAAACCCATCCCCACAAACTGAAAACTGTACCCCACACACTGAAACCTCTTCCCCACTCACTGAAAACCTTCCCCACACACTGAAACCCCTTCCCCACAGACTGAAACCCCTTAACCACACACTGAAACCTCTTCCCCACTCACTGAAAACCTTCCCCACACACTGAAACCCCTTCCCCACAGACTGAAACCCCTTAACCACACACTGAAACCCATCGCCACACACTGAAAACTCTTCCAACACACAGAAAGCCCTTCCCCCACACTGAAACCCATTCCCCACACACTGAAACCCATCCCCACACACTGAAACCCCTTCCACACACACTGAAACATCTTCCACACAAATTGAAACCACTTCCCCACACACTGAAACCCCTTCCACACACACAGAAACCCCCTCCCCACACACAGAAACATCTTCACCACACACTGAAACCCCTTCCCCACAGACTGAAACCACTTCCCCACACACTGAAACCTCTTCCCCACACACTGCAACCTCTTACCCACACACTGAAACCCCTTCCCCACACACAGAAAACCATTCCCAACACACTGAAACCTCTTCCCCACACTCTTAAACCCCTTCCCCACACACTGAAACCCATCCCCACACACTGAAACCCATCCCCACACACTGAAAACTCTTCCACACACACTGAAACCTTTCCCTACAGACTGAAACCCTTCCCCACACACTGAAACCCCTTCCCCACAAACTGAAACCCCTTCCCCAAACACAGAAAGCCATCCCCACACACTGAAATCTCTTCCCCACACACTGAAACCGCTACCCCACACGCTGAAACCCATCCCCACACACTGAAGCCTCTTCCCCAAACACTGCAACCTCTTCCCCACACACTGAAACACCTTACCCACACACAGAAAACCCTTCCCCACACACTGAAACCTCTTCCCCACACACTGAAAACGCTACCCCACACACTGAAACCCATCCCCACTCACTGAAACCCCTTTCCCACACACTGAAACCTCTTACCCACACACTGAAATCTCTTCCCCATACACTGATACCCCTCCCCCACACACTGAAACTACTTCCCCAAAAACTGAAACCTCTTCCCCACACACTGAAACCTCTACCCCACACACTGAAACCCCTTATCCACACACTGAAACCCCTTTCCCACACACTGAAACCCCTTCCCCACACACTGAAACCCATCCCCACACACTGAACCCTCATCCCCACACACTGACACCCCTTCCCCACACACTGAGACCCCTTCCCCACACACTGAAACGCATCCCCACACACTGAAACCTCTTCCCCACACTCTGAAACCCCTTCCCCACACACTGAAACCCATCCCCACACACTGAAACCCTTCCCCACACACTGAAACCTCTTCCCACACACTGAAACATCTTCGCCACAGACTGAAACCCTTCCCCACACACTAAAACCTCTTCCCCACACACTGAAACCTCTTCCCCACACACGGAAACCCCTTCCCCACACACTGAAACCTCTTCCCCTCACACTGAAACCCCTTCCCCACGCACTGAAACCTCCTCCACACACACTGAAACATCTTCCCCACTCACTGAAACCTCTTCCCCACACACTGAAACTCCTTCCCCACGCACTGAAAACTCTTCCACAGACACTGAAACATCTTCCCCACATTCTGAAACCTCTTCAGCACACGCTGAAAATTCTTCCAAACCCACTGAAACCCATCCCCACACACTGAAAACCATTCCACACACACTGAAACCTCTTCCACACAAACTGAAACCCCTTCCCTACACACGGAAACCTCCCCTACATACTGAAACCCATCCCCACAAACTGAAAACTGTACCCCACACACTGAAACCTCTTCCCCACTCACTGAAAACCTTCCCCACACACTGAAACCCCTTCCCCACAGACTGAAACCCCTTAACCACAACCTGAAACCCATCGCCACACACTGAAAACTCTTCCAACACACAGAAAGCCCTTCCCCCACACTGAAACCCATTCCCCACACACTGAAACCCATCCCCACACACTGAAACCCCTTCCACACACACTGAAACATCTTCCACACAAATTGAAACCCCTTCCCCACACTCTGAAACCCCTTCCCCACACACAGAAGCCCCTTACCCACACACTGAAACCTCTTCCCCACACACTGAAACCCCTTATCCACACACTGAAACCCCTTTCCCACACACTGAAACCTCTTCCCCACACACTGAAACCTCTTCCGCACAGACAGAAACCCCTTCCCCACACACTGAAAACCATCCCCACACACTGAAACCCCTTCCACACACACGGAAACATATTCCGCACAATCTGAAACCCCTTCCCCACACACTGAAACCCCTTCCACACACACTGTAACCCCTTCCCATCACAATGAGATGCCTTCCCCACACACTGAAACCCCTTTCCCACGCACTGAAACCTCTTCCCCACACACTGAAACCCCTTCCCCACAAACTGAAACCCTTCCCCACAGACTGAAACACTTCACCACAGACTGAAACCCCTTCCCCACACACTGAAACTCATCCCCACACACTGACAACTCTTCCACACACACTGAAACCATTCCCTGCAGACTGAAACCCTTCCCCACACTCTGAAACCTCTTCCCCACAAACTGAAACCCCTTCCCCAAACACAGAAAGCCATCCCCGCACACTGAAAACTCTTCCCCACAAACTGAAACCGCTTCCCCACACACTGACACTCATCCCCACACACTGAAACCTCTTCCCCACACACTGCAACCACTTCCCCACACACTGAAACCCCTTCCCCACACACAGAAACCCCCTCCCCACACACAGAAACATCTTCACCACACACTGAAACCCCTTCCCCACAGACTGAAACCACTTCCCCACACACTGAAACCTCTTCCCCACACACTGAAACCTCTTCCCCACACACTGAAACCCCTTATCCACGCACTGAAACCCTTTTCCCACACACTGAAAACTCTTCCACACAGACAGAAAACCCTACCCCACACACTGAAACCCTTCCCCACACACTGAAACCTCTTCCCCACACACTGAAACCCCTTCCCCACACACAGAAACCCCCTCCCCACACACAGAAACATCTTCACCACACACTGAAACCCCTTCCCCACAGACTGAAACCACTTCCCCACACACTGAAACCTCTTCCCCACACACTGCAACCTCTTACCCACACACTGAAACCCCTTCCCCACACACAGAAAACCATTCCCAACACACTGAAACCTCTTCCCCACACTCTTAAACCCCTTCCCCACACACTGAAACCCATCCCCACACACTGAAACCCATCCCCACACACTGAAAACTCTTCCACACACACTGAAACCTTTCCCTACAGACTGAAACCCTTCCCCACACACTGAAACCCCTTCCCCACAAACTGAAACCCCTTCCCCAAACACAGAAAGCCATCCCCACACACTGAAACCTCTTCCCCACACACTGAAACCGCTACCCCACACGCTGAAACCCATCCCCACACACTGAAGCCTCTTCCCCAAACACTGCAACCTCTTCCCCACACACTGAAACACCTTACCCACACACAGAAAACCCTTCCCCACACACTGAAACCTCTTCCCCACACACTGAAAACGCTACCCCACACACTGAAACCCATCCCCACTCACTGAAACCCCTTTCCCACACACTGAAACCTCTTACCCACACACTGAAATCTCTTCCCCATACACTGATACCCCTCCCCCACACACTGAAACTACTTCCCCAAAAAATGAAACCTCTTCCCCACACACTGAAACCTCTACCCCACACACTGAAACCCCTTATCCACACACTGAAACCCCTTTCCCACACACTGAAACCCCTTCCCCACACACTGAAACCCATCCCCACACACTGAACCCTCATCCCCACACACTGACACCCCTTCCCCACACACTGAGACCCCTTCCCCACACACTGAAACGCATCCCCACACACTGAAACCTCTTCCCCACACTCTGAAACCCCTTCCCCACACACTGAAACCCATCCCCACACACTGAAACCCTTCCCCACACACTGAAACCTCTTCCCACACACTGAAACATCTTCGCCACAGACTGAAACCCTTCCCCACACACTAAAACCTCTTCCCCACACACTGAAACCTCTTCCCCACACACGGAAACCCCTTCCCCACACACTGAAACCTCTTCCCCTCACACTGAAACCCCTTCCCCACGCACTGAAACCTCCTCCACACACACTGAAACATCTTCCCCACTCACTGAAACCTCTTCCCCACACACTGAAACTCCTTCCCCACGCACTGAAAACTCTTCCACAGACACTGAAACATCTTCCCCACATTCTGAAACCTCTTCAGCACACGCTGAAAATTCTTCCAAACCCACTGAAACCCATCCCCACACACTGAAAACCATTCCACACACACTGAAACCTCTTCCACACAAACTGAAACCCCTTCCCTACACACGGAAACCTCCCCTACATACTGAAACCCATCCCCACAAACTGAAAACTGTACCCCACACACTGAAACCTCTTCCCCACTCACTGAAAACCTTCCCCACACACTGAAACCCCTTCCCCACAGACTGAAACCCCTTAACCACAAACTGAAACCCATCGCCACACACTGAAAACTCTTCCAACACACAGAAAGCCCTTCCCCCACACTGAAACCCATTCCCCACACACTGAAACCCATCCCCACACACTGAAACCCCTTCCACACACACTGAAACATCTTCCACACAAATTGAAACCCCTTCCCCACACTCTGAAACCCCTTCCCCACACACAGAAGCCCCTTACCCACACACTGAAACCTCTTCCCCACAGACTGAAACCCCTTATCCACACACTGAAACCCCTTTCCCACACACTGAAACCTCTTCCCCACACACTGAAACCTCTTCCGTACAGACAGAAACCCCTTCCCCACACACTGAAAACCATCCCCACACACTGAAACCCCTTCCACACACACGGAAACATATTCCGCACAATCTGAAACCCCTTCCCCACACACTGAAACCCCTTCCACACACACTGTAACCCCTTCCCATCACAATGAGATGCCTTCCCCACACACTGAAACCCCTTTCCCACGCACTGAAACCTCTTCCCCACACACTGAAACCCCTTCCCCACAAACTGAAACCCTTCCCCACTGACTGAAACACTTCACCACAGACTGAAACCCCTTCCCCACACACTGAAACTCATCCCCACACACTGACAACTCTTCCACACACACTGAAACCATTCCCTGCAGACTGAAACCCTTCCCCACACTCTGAAACCTCTTCCCCACAAACTGAAACCCCTTCCCCAAACACAGAAAGCCATCCCCGCACACTGAAAACTCTTCCCCACAAACTGAAACCGCTTCCCCACACACTGACACTCATCCCCACACACTGAAACCTCTTCCCCACACACTGCAACCACTTCCCCACACACTGAAACCCCTTCCCCACACACAGAAACCCCCTCCCCACACACAGAAACATCTTCACCACACACTGAAACCCCTTCCCCACAGACTGAAACCACTTCCCCACACACTGAAACCTCTTCCCCACACACTGAAACCTCTTCCCCACACACTGAAACCCCTTATCCACGCACTGAAACCCTTTTCCCACACACTGAAAACTCTTCCACACAGACAGAAAACCCTACCCCACACACTGAAACCCTTCCCCACACACTGAAACCTCTTCCCCACACACTGCAACCTCTTACCCACACACTGAAACCCCTTCCCCACACACAGAAAACCATTCCCAACACACTGAAACCTCTTCCCCACACTCTTAAACCCCTTCGCCACACACTGAAACCCATCCCCACACACTGAAACCCTTCCCCACACACTGAAACCCATCCCCACACACTGAAAACTCTTCCACACACACTGAAACCTTTCCCTACAGACTGAAACCCTTCCCCACACACTGAAACCCCTTCCCCACAAACTGAAACCCCTTCCCCAAACACAGAAAGCCATCCCCACACACTGAAACCTCTTCCCCACACACTGAAACCGCTACCCCACACGCTGAAACCCATCCCCACACACTGAAGCCTCTTCCCCAAACACTGCAACCTCTTCCCCACACACTGAAACACCTTACCCACACAATCTGAAACCCCTTCCCCACACACTGAAACCCCTTCCACACACACTGTAACCCCTTCCCCACACACTGAAACCCATCCCCACTCACTGAAACCCCTTTCCCACACACTGAAACCTCTTACCCACACACTGAAATCTCTTCCCCATACACTGATACCCCTCCCCCACACACTGAAACTACTTCCCCAAAAAATGAAACCTCTTCCCCACACACTGAAACCTCTACCCCACACACTGAAACCCCTTATCCACACATTGAAACCCCTTTCCCACACACTGAAACCCCTTCACCACACACTGAAACCCATCCCCACACACTGAACCCTCATCCCCACACACTGAAACCCCTTCCCCACACACTGAGAACCCTTCCCCACACACTGAAACGCATCCCCACACACTGAAACCTCTTTCCCACACTCTGAAACCCCTTCCCCACACACTGAAACCCATCCCCACACACTGAAACCCTTCCCCACACACTGAAACCTCTTCCCACACACTGAAACATCTTCGCCACAGACTGAAACCCTTCCCCAAACACTAAAACCTCTTCCCCACACACTGAAACCTCTTCCCCACACACGGAAACCCCTTCCCCACACACTGAAACCTCTTCCCCTCACACTGAAACCCCTTCCCCACGCACTGAAACCTCCTCCACACACACTGAAACATCTTCCCCACTCACTGAAACCTCTTCCCCACACACTGAAACTCCTTCCCCACGCACTGAAAACTCTTCCACAGACACTGAAACATCTTCCCCACATTCTGAAACCTCTTCAGCACACGCTGAAAATTCTTCCAAACCCACTGAAACCCATCCCCACACACTGAAAACCATTCCACACACACTGAAACCTCTTCCACACAAACTGAAACCCCTTCCCTACACACGGAAACCTCCCCTACATACTGAAACCCATCCCCACAAACTGAAAACTGTACCCCACACACTGAAACCTCTTCCCCACTCACTGAAAACCTTCCCCACACACTGAAACCCCTTCCCCACAGACTGAAACCCCTTAACCACACACTGAAACCCATCGCCACACACTGAAAACTCTTCCCCACACACTGAAACCCCTTCCCCCACACTGAAACCCATTCCCCACACACTGAAACCCATCCCCACACACTGAAACCCCTTCCACACACACTGAAACATCTTCCACACAAATTGAAACCCCTTCCCCACACACTGAAACCCCTTCCACACACACAGTAACCCCTTCCCCGCACAAAGAAAAGCCTTCCCCACGCACTGAAACCCCTTCCCCACGCACTGAACCACTTCCCCACACACTGAAACCCATTCCCCACAAACTGAAACCCATCCCCACAGACTGAAACACATCCCCACAGACTGAAACCCCTTCCCCACACACTGAAACCCATCCCCACACACTGATACCCCTTCCACACACACTGAAACCTTTCCCTACAGACTGAAACCCTTCCCCACACACTGAAACCTCTTCCCCACAAACTGAAACCCCTTCCCCAAACACAGAAAGCCATCCCCACACACTGAAACCTGTTCCCCACACACTGCAACCTCTTCCCCACACACTGAAACCCCTTCCCCACACACAGAAACCCCTTCAACACACATTGAAACCTCTTCCCCACACACTGAAACCCCTTATCCACACACTGAAACCCCTTTCCCACACACTGAAACCTCTTCCCCACACACTGAAACCTCTTCCGCACAGACAGAAACCCCTTCCCCACACACTGAAAACCATCCCCACACACTGAAACCCCTTCCACACACACTGAAACATATTCCACACAATCTGAAACCCCTTCCCCACACACTGAAACCCCTTCCACACACACTGTAAGCCCTTCCCCGCACAATGAGACGCCTTCCCCACACACTGAAACCCCTTTCCCATGCACTGAAACCTCTTCCCCACACACTGAAACCCCTTCCCCACAAACTGAAACCCTTCCCCACAGACTGAAACACTTTACCACAGACTGAAACCCCTTCCCCACACTCTGAAACCCATCCCCACACACGGAAAACTCTTCCACACACACTGAAACCTTTCCCTGCAGACTGAAACCCTTCCCCACACTCTGAAACCTCTTCCCCACAAACTGAAACCCCTTCCCCAAACACAGAAAGCCATCCCTGCACACTGAAACCTCTTCCCCACAAACTGAAACCGCTTCCCCACACACTGACACCCATCCCCACACACTGAAACCTCTTCCCCACACACTGCAACCTCTTCCCCACACACTGCAACCTCTTCCCCACACACTGAAACCCCTTCCCCACACACAGAAACCCCTTCCCCACACACTGAAACATCTTCCCCACACACTGAAACCACTTGCCCACACACTGAAACCTCTTCCCCACACACTGAAACCTCTTCCCCACACACTGAAACCCCTTATCCACGCACTGAAACCTCTTCCCCACACACTGAAACCTCTACCCCACACACTGAAACCCCTTATCCACACACTGAAACCCCTTTCCCACACACTGAAACCCCTTCCCCACACACTGAAACCCATCCCCACACACTGAACCCTCATCCCCACACACTGAAACCCCTTCCCCACACACTGAGACCCCTTCCCCACACACTGAAACGCATCCCCACACACTGAAACCTCTTCCCCACACTCTGAAACCCCTTCCCCACACACTGAAACCCATCCCCACACACTGAAACCCTTCCCCACACACTGAAACCTCTTCCCACACACTGAAACATCTTCGCCACAGACTGAAACCCTTCCCCACACACTAAAACCTCTTCCCCACACACTGAAACCTCTTCCCCACACACGGAAACCCCTTCCCCACACACTGAAACCTCTTCCCCTCACACTGAAACCCCTTCCCCACGCACTGAAACCTCCTCCACACACACTGAAACATCTTCCCCACTCACTGAAACCTCTTCCCCACACACTGAAACTCCTTCCCCACGCACTGAAAACTCTTCCACAGACACTGAAACATCTTCCCCACATTTTGAAACCTCTTCAGCACACGCTGAAAATTCTTCCAAACCCACTGAAACCCATCCCCACACACTGAAAACCATTCCACACACACTGAAACCTCTTCCACACAAACTGAAACCCCTTCCCTACACACGGAAACCTCCCCTACATACTGAAACCCATCCCCACAAACTGAAAACTGTACCCCACACACTGAAACCTCTTCCCCACTCACTGAAAACCTTCCCCACACACTGAAACCCCTTCCCCACAGACTGAAACCCCTTAACCACACACTGAAACCCATCGCCACACACTGAAAACTCTTCCCCACACACTGAAACCCCTTCCCCCACACTGAAACCCATTCCCCACACACTGAAACCCATCCCCACACACTGAAACCCCTTTCACACACACTGAAACATCTTCCACACAAATTGAAACCCCTTCCCCACACACTGAAACCCCTTCCACACACACTGAAACATATTCCACACAATCTGAAACCCCTTCCCCACACACTGAAACCCCTTCCACACACACTGTAAGCCCTTCCCCGCACAATGAGACGCCTTCCCCACACACTGAAACCCCTTTCCCATGCACTGAAACCTCTTCCCCACACACTGAAACCCCTTCCCCACAAACTGAAACCCTTCCCCACAGACTGAAACACTTCACCACAGACTGAAACCCCTTCCCCACACTCTGAAACCCATCCCCACACACGGAAAACTCTTCCACACACACTGAAACCTTTCCCTGCAGACTGAAACCCTTCCCCACACTCTGAAACCTCTTCCCCACAAACTGAAACCCCTTCCCCAAACACAGAAAGCCATCCCTGCACACTGAAACCTCTTCCCCACAAACTGAAACCGCTTCCCCACACACTGACACCCATCCCCACACACTGAAACCTCTTCCCCACACACTGCAACCTCTTCCCCACACACTGCAACCTCTTCCCCACACACTGAAACCCCTTCCCCACACACAGAAACCCCTTCCCCACACACTGAAACATCTTCCCCACACACTGAAACCACTTGCCCACACACTGAAACCTCTTCCCCACACACTGAAACCTCTTCCCCACACACTGAAACCCCTTATCCACGCACTGAAACCTCTTCCCCACACACTGAAACCTCTACCCCACACACTGAAACCCCTTATCCACACACTGAAACCCCTTTCCCACACACTGAAACCCCTTCCCCACACACTGAAACCCATCCCCACACACTGAACCCTCATCCCCACACACTGAAACCCCTTCCCCACACACTGAGACCCCTTCCCCACACACTGAAACGCATCCCCACACACTGAAACCTCTTCCCCACACTCTGAAACCCCTTCCCCACACACTGAAACCCATCCCCACACACTGAAACCCTTCCCCACACACTGAAACCTCTTCCCACACACTGAAACATCTTCGCCACAGACTGAAACCCTTCCCCACACACTAAAACCTCTTCCCCACACACTGAAACCTCTTCCCCACACACGGAAACCCCTTCCCCACACACTGAAACCTCTTCCCCTCACACTGAAACCCCTTCCCCACGCACTGAAACCTCCTCCACACACACTGAAACATCTTCCCCACTCACTGAAACCTCTTCCCCACACACTGAAACTCCTTCCCCACGCACTGAAAACTCTTCCACAGACACTGAAACATCTTCCCCACATTCTGAAACCTCTTCAGCACACGCTGAAAATTCTTCCAAACCCACTGAAACCCATCCCCACACACTGAAAACCATTCCACACACACTGAAACCTCTTCCACACAAACTGAAACCCCTTCCCTACACACGGAAACCTCCCCTACATACTGAAACCCATCCCCACAAACTGAAAACTGTACCCCACACACTGAAACCTCTTCCCCACTCACTGAAAACCTTCCCCACACACTGAAACCCCTTCCCCACAGACTGAAACCCCTTAACCACACACTGAAACCCATCGCCACACACTGAAAACTCTTCCCCACACACTGAAACCCCTTCCCCCACACTGAAACCCATTCCCCACACACTGAAACCCATCCCCACACACTGAAACCCCTTTCACACACACTGAAACATCTTCCACACAAATTGAAACCCCTTCCCCACACACTGAAACCCCTTCCACACACACAGTAACCCCTTTCCCGCACAAAGAAAAGCCTTCCCCACGCACTGAAACCCCTTCCCCACGCACTGAACCACTTCCCCACACACTGAAACCCATTCCCCACAAACTGAAACCCATCCCCACAGACTGAAACACATCCCCACAGACTGAAACCCCTTCCCCACACACTGAAACCCATCCCCACACACTGATACCCCTTCCACACACACTGAAACCTTTCCCTGCAGACTGAAACCCTTCCCCACACACTGAAACCTCTTCCCCACAAACTGAAACCCCTTCCCCAAACACAGAAAGCCATCCCCACACACTGAAACCTGTTCCCCACACACTGCAACCTCTTCCCCACACACTGAAACCCCTTCCCCACACACAGAAACCCCTTCAACACACATTGAAACCTCTTCCCCACACACTGAAACCCCTTATCCACACACTGAAACCCCTTTCCCACACACTGAAACCTCTTCCCCACACACTGAAACCTCTTCCGCACAGACAGAAACCCCTTCCCCACACACTGAAAACCATCCCCACACACTGAAACCCCTTCCACACACACTGAAACATATTCCACACAATCTGAAACCCCTTCCCCACACACTGAAACCCCTTCCACACACACTGTAAGCCCTTCCCCGCACAATGAGACGCCTTCCCCACACACTGAAACCCCTTTCCCATGCACTGAAACCTCTTCCCCACACACTGAAACCCCTTCCCCACAAACTGAAACCCTTCCCCACAGACTGAAACACTTCACCACAGACTGAAACCCCTTCCCCACACTCTGAAACCCATCCCCACACACGGAAAACTCTTCCACACACACTGAAACCTTTCCCTGCAGACTGAAACCCTTCCCCACACTCTGAAACCTCTTCCCCACAAACTGAAACCCCTTCCCCAAACACAGAAAGCCATCCCTGCACACTGAAACCTCTTCCCCACAAACTGAAACCGCTTCCCCACACACTGACACCCATCCCCACACACTGAAACCTCTTCCCCACACACTGCAACCTCTTCCCCACACACTGAAACCCCTTCCCCACACACAGAAACCCCTTCCCCACACACTGAAACATCTTCCCCACACACTGAAACCACTTGCCCACACACTGAAACCTCTTCCCCACACACTGAAACCTCTTCCCCACACACTGAAACCCCTTATCCACGCACTGAAACCCCTTCCCCACACACTGAAACCTCTTACCCACACACTGAAAACTCTTCCACACAGACAGAACCCCCTTCCCCACACACTGAAACCCTTCCCCACACACTGAAGCCTCTTCCCCACACACTGCAACCTCTTGCCCACACACTGAAACCCCTTCCCCACACACAGAAACCCCTTCCCCACACACTGAAACCTCATCCCCACACTCTGAAACCCCTTCCCCACACACTAAAACCCATCCCCACACACTGAAACCCTTCCCCACACACTGAAACCCATCCCCACACACTGAAACCTCTTCCAGACACACTGAAACCTTTCCCTCCAGACTGAAACGCTTCCCCACACACTGAAACCCCTTCCCCACAAACAGAAACCCCTTCCCCAAACACAGAAAGCCATCCCCACACACTGAAACCTCTTCCCCGCACACTGAAACCGCTACCCCACACACTGAAACCCATCCCCACACCCTGGAACCTCTTCCCCACACACTGCAACCTCTTCCCCACACACTGAAACACCTTCCCCACACACAGAAACCCCTTCCCCACACACTGAAACCTCTTCCCCACACTCTGCAACCCCTTCCCCACACACTGAAACGCTTCCCCACACACTAAAACCTCTTCCCCACACACTGAAACCTCTTCCCCACACACTGAAACCTCTACCCCACACACTGAAACCTCTTCCCCACACGCTGAAACTTCTTCCAAACACACTGAAACCCATCCCCACACACTGAAAACCCTTCCACACACACTGAAACCTCTTCTACACAAACTGAAACCCCTTCCCCACACACGGAAACCTCTTCCGCACACACTGAAACCCCTTCCCTACACACTGAAACCCATCCCCACAAACTGAAACCTGTACCCCACACACTGAAACCTCTTCCCCACACACTGAAAACCTTCCCCACACACTGAAACCCCTTCCCCACACACTGAAACCCATCCCAACACACTGAAACCTCTTACCCACACACTGCAACCTCTTCCCCACACACTGCAACCTCTTCCCCACACACTGAAACCCCTTCCCCACTCACATAACCCCCTTCCCCACACACTGAAACCTCATTCCCACACACTGAAATCCCTTCCCCACAGACTGAAACCCATCCCCACACGTTGAAACGCTTCCCCACACACTGAAACCTCTTCCCACACACTGAAACCTCTTCGCCACAGACTGAAACCCTTCCCCGCACACTAAAACCTCTTCCCCACACACTGAAACCTCTTCCCCACACACTGAAACCCCTTTCCCGCACACTGAAACCTCTTTCCCACACACTGAATCCCCTTCACCACACCCTGAAACCCCTTCCCCACACACTGAAACCTCTTCCCCACGCACTGAAACCACTTCCCCACAGACTGAAACCCCTTCCCCACACTCTGAAAACTCTTCCCCACAGACTGAAATCTCTTCCCCGCACACTGAAACCACTTCCACACACACTGAAACCTCTTCCACACAAACTGAAACCCCTCCCCCAGACACTGAAACCCCTTCCCAACACACTGAAACTCCTTCCCCACACAATGAAACCTCTTCAACACACACTGAAACATCTTCCCCACACACTGAAACCTCTTCCCCACACGCTGAAACTTCTTCCAAACCCACTGAATCCCATCCCCACACACTGAAACCTCTTCGCCACAGACTGAAACCCTTCCCCACACACTAAAACCTCTACCCCACACACTGAAACCTCTTCCCAACACGCTGAAACGTCTTCCAAACACACTGAAACCCATCCCCACACACTGAAAACCCTTCCACACACACTGAAACCTCTTCTACACAAACTGAAACCCCTTCCCCACACACGGAAACCTCTTCCGCACACACTGAAGCCCCTTCCCTACACACTGAAACCCATCCCCACAAACTGAAACCTGTACCCCACACACTGAAACCTCTTCCCCACACACTGAAAAACTTCCCCACACACTGAAACCACTTCCCCACACACTGAAACCCATCCCCACACACTGAAACCTCTTACCCACACACTGCAACCTCTTCCCGACACACTGCAACCTCTTCCCCACACACTGAAACCCCTTCCCCACTCACATAACCCCCTTCCCCACACACTGAAACCTCATCCCCACACACTGAAATCCCTTCCCCACACACTGAAACACATCCCCACACACTGAAACCTCTTACCCACACACTGCAACCTCTTCCCCACACACTGAAAACTCTTCCCCACACACTGAAACCCCTTCCCCCACACTGAAACCCATTCCCCACACACTGAAACCCATCCCCACACACTGAAACCCCTTCCACACACACTGAAACATCTTCCACACAAATTGAAACCCCTTCCCCACACACTGAAACCCCTTCCACACACACAGTAACCCCTTCCCCGCACAAAGAAAAGCCTTCCCCACGCACTGAAACCCCTTCCCCACGCACTGAACCACTTCCCCACACACTGAAACCCATTCCCCACAAACTGAAACCCATCCCCACAGACTGAAACACATCCCCACAGACTGAAACCCCTTCCCCACACACTGAAACCCATCCCCACACACTGATACCCCTTCCACACACACTGAAACCTTTCCCTGCAGACTGAAACCCTTCCCCACACACTGAAACCTCTTCCCCACAAACTGAAACCCCTTCCCCAAACACAGAAAGCCATCCCCACACACTGAAACCTGTTCCCCACACACTGCAACCTCTTCCCCACACACTGAAACCCCTTCCCCACACACAGAAACCCCTTCAACACACATTGAAACCTCTTCCCCACACACTGAAACCCCTTATCCACACACTGAAACCCCTTTCCCACACACTGAAACCTCTTCCCCACACACTGAAACCTCTTCCGCACAGACAGAAACCCCTTCCCCACACACTGAAAACCATCCCCACACACTGAAACCCCTTCCACACACACCGAAACATATTCCACACAATCTGAAACCCCTTCCCCACACACTGAAACCCCTTCCACACACACTGTAAGCCCTTCCCCGCACAATGAGATGCCTTCCCCACACACTGAAACCCCTTTCCCATGCACTGAAACCTCTTCCCCACACACTGAAACCTCTTCCCCACACACTGAAACCCCTTATCCTCGCACTGAAACCCCTTCCCCACACACTGAAACCTCTTACCCACACACTGAAAACTCTTCCACACAGACAGAACCCCCTTCCCCACACACTGAAACCCTTCCCCACACACTGAAGCCTCTTCCCCACACACTGCAACCTCTTGCCCACACACTGAAACCCCTTCCCCACACACAGAAACCCCTTCCCCACACACTGAAACCTCATCCCCACGCTCTGAAACCCCTTCCCCACACACTAAAACCCATCCCCACACACTGAAACCCTTCCCCACACACTGAAACCCATCCCCACACTCTGAAACCTCTTCCAGACACACTGAAACCTTTCCCTACAGACTGAAACCCTTCCCCACACACTGAAACCCCTTCCCCACAAACAGAAACCCCTTCACCAAACACAGAAAGCCATCCCCACACACTGAAACCTCTTCCCCGCACACTGAAACCGCTACCCCACACACTGAAACCCATCCCCACACCCTGGAACCTCTTCGCCACACACTGCAACCTCTTCCCCGCACACTGAAACACCTTCCCCACACACTGAAACCTCTACCCCACACACTGAAACCTCTTCCCCACACGCTGAAACTTCTTCCAAACACACTGAAACCCATCCCCACACACTGAAAACCCTTCCACACACACTGAAACCTCTTCTACACAAACTGAAACCCCTTCCCCACACACGGAAACCTCTTCCGCACACACTGAAACCACTTCCCTACACACTGAAACCCATCCCCACAAACTGAAACCTGTACCCCACACACTGAAACCTCTTCCCCACACACTGAAAACCTTCCCCACACACTGAAACCCCTTCCCCACACACTGAAACCATTCCCAACACACTGAAACCTCTTACCCACACACTGCAAACTCTTCCCCACACACTGCAACCTCTTCCCCACACACTGAAACCCCTTCCCCACTCACATAACCCCCTTCCCCACACACTGAAACCTCATTCCCACACACTGAAATCCCTTCTCCACAGACTGAAACCCATCCCCACACGTTGAAACCCTTCCCCACACACTGAAACCTCTTCCCACACACTGAAACCTCTTCGCCACAGACTGAAACCCTTCCCCACACACTAAAACCTCTTCCCCACACACTGAAACCTCTTCCCCACACACTGAAACCCCTTCCCCGCACACTGAAACCTCTTTCCCACACACTGCATCCCCTTCACCACACCCTGAAACCCCTTCCCCACACACTGAAACCTCTTCCCCTCGCACTGAAACCACTTCCCCACAGACTGAAACCCCTTCCCCACACTCTGAAAACTCTTCCCCACAGACTGAAATCTCTTCCCCGCACACTGAAACCACTTCCACACACACTGAAACCTCTTCCACACAAACTGAAACCCCTTCCCCAGACACTGAAACCCCTTCCCAACACACTGAAACTCCTTCCCCACGCAATGAAACCTCTTCAACACACACTGAAACATCTTCCCCACACACTGAAACCTCTTCCCCACACGCTGAAACTTCTTCCAAACCCACTGAATCCCATCCCCACACACTGAAACCTCTTCGCCACAGACTGAAACCCTTCCCCACACACTAAAACCTCTACCCCACACACTGAAACCTCTTCCCCACACGCTGAAACTTCTTCCAAACACACTGAAACCCATCCCCACACACTGAAAACCCTTCCACACACACTGAAACCTCTTCTACACAAACTGAAACCCCTTCCCCACACACGGAAACCTCTTCCGCACACACTGAAGCCCCTTCCCTACACACTGAAACCCATCCCCACAAACTGAAACCTGTACCCCACACACTGAAACCTCTTCCCCACACACTGAAAACCTTCCCCACACACTGAAACCCCTTCCCCACACACTGAAACCCATCCCCACACACTGAAACCTCATCCCCACACACTGAAATCCCTTCCCCACAGACTGAAACCCATCCCCACACGTTGCAACCCTTCCCCACACATTGAAACCTCTTCCCACACACTGAAACCTCTTCGCCACAGACTGAAACCCTTCCCCACACACTAAAACCTCTTCCCCACACACTGAAACCTCTTCCCCACACACTGAAACCCCTTCCCCGCACACTGAAACCTCTTTCCCACACACTGAATCCCCTTCACCACACCCTGAAACCCCTTCCCCACACACTGAAACCTCTTCCCCACGCACTGAAATCACTTCCCCACAGACTGAAAGCCCTTCCCCACACTCTGAAAACTCTTCCCCACACACTGAAACCTCTTCCCCACACACTGAAACCTCTTCCCCACACACTGAAACCCCTTATCCACGCACTGAAACCCTTTTCCCACACACTGAAAACTCTTCCACACAGACAGAAAACCCTACCCCACACACTGAAACCCTTCCCCACACACTGAAACCACTTCCCCACACACTGCAACGTCTTACCCACACACTGAAACACCTTCCCCACACACAGAAAACCATTCCCAACACACTGAAACCTCTTCCCCACACTCTTAAACCCCTTCCCCACACACTGAAACCCATCCCCACACACTGAAACCCTTCCCCACACACTGAAACCCATCCCCACACACTGAAAACTCTTCCACACACACTGAAACCTTTCCCTACAGACTGAAACCCTTCCCCACACACTGAAACCCCTTCCCCACAAACTGAAACCCCTTCCCCAAACACAGAAAGCCATCCCCACACACTGAAACCTCTTCCCCACACACTGAAACCGCTACCCCACACGCTGAAGCCCATCCCCACACACTGAAGCCTCTTCCCCAAACACTGCAACCTCTTCCCCACACACTGAAACACCTTACCCACACACAGAAAACCCTTCCCCACACACTGAAACCTCTTCCCCACACACTGAAAATGCTACCCCACACACTGAAACCCATCCCCACTCACTGAAACCCCTTTCCCACACACTGAAACCTCTTACCCACACACTGAAATCTCTTCCCCATACACTGATACCCCTCCCCCACACACTGAAACTACTTCCCCAAAAACTGAAACCTCTTCCCCACACACTGAAACCTCTACCCCACACACTGAAACACCTTATCCACACACTGAAACCCCTTTCCCACACACTGAAACCCCTTCCCCACACACTGAAACCCATCCCCACACACTGAACCCTCATCCCCACACACTGAAACCCCTTCCCCACACACTGAGACCCCTTCCCCACACACTGAAACGCATCCCCACACACTGAAACCTCTTCCCCACACTCTGAAACCCCTTCCCCACACACTGAAACCCATCCCCACACACTGAAACCCTTCCCCACACACTGAAACCTCTTCCCACACACTGAAACATCTTCGCCACAGACTGAAACCCTTCCCCACACACTAAAACCTCTTCCCCACACACTGAAACCTCTTCCCCACACACGGAAACCCCTTCCCCACACACTGAAACCTCTTCCCCTCACACTGAAACCCCTTCCCCACGCACTGAAACCTCCTCCACACACACTGAAACATCTTCCCCACTCACTGAAACCTCTTCCCCACACACTGAAACTCCTTCCCCACGCACTGAAAACTCTTCCACAGACACTGAAACATCTTCCCCACATTCTGAAACCTCTTCAGCACACGCTGAAAATTCTTCCAAACCCACTGAAACCCATCCCCACACACTGAAAACCATTCCACACACACTGAAACCTCTTCCACACAAACTGAAACCCCTTCCCTACACACGGAAACCTCCCCTACATACTGAAACCCATCCCCACAAACTGAAAACTGTACCCCACACACTGAAACCTCTTCCCCACTCACTGAAAACCTTCCCCACACACTGAAACCCCTTCCCCACAGACTGAAACCCCTTAACCACACACTGAAACCCATCGCCACACACTGAAAACTCTTCCCCACACACTGAAACCCCTTCCCCCACACTGAAACCCATTCCCCACACACTGAAACCCATCCCCACACACTGAAACCCCTTCCACACACACTGAAACATCTTCCACACAAATTGAAACCCCTTCCCCACACACTGAAACCCCTTCCACACACACAGTAACCCCTTCCCCGCACAAAGAAAAGCCTTCCCCACGCACTGAAACCCCTTCCCCACGCACTGAACCACTTCCCCACACACTGAAACCCCTTCCCCACAAACTGAAACCCATCCCCACAGACTGAAACACATCCCCACAGACTGAAACCCCTTCCCCACACACTGAAACCCATCCCCACACACTGATACCCCTTCCACACACACTGAAACCTTTCCCTGCAGACTGAAACCCTTCCCCACACACTGAAACCTCTTCCCCACAAACTGAAACCCCTTCCCCAAACACAGAAAGCCATCCCCACACACTGAAACCTGTTCCCCACACACTGCAACCTCTTCCCCACACACTGAAACCCCTTCCCCACACACAGAAACCCCTTCAACACACATTGAAACCTCTTCCCCACACACTGAAACCCCTTATCCACACACTGAAACTGCTTTCCCACACACTGAAACCTCTTCCCCACACACTGAAACCTCTTCCGCACAGACAGAAACCCCTTCCCCACACACTGAAAACCATCCCCACACACTGAAACCACTTCCACACACACTGAAACATATTCCACACAATCTGAAACCCCTTCCCCACACACTGAAACCCCTTCCACACACACTGTAAGCCCTTCCCCGCACAATGAGACGCCTTCCCCACACACTGAAACCCCTTTCCCATGCACTGAAACCTCTTCCCCACACACTGAAACCCCTTCCCCACAAACTGAAACCCTTCCCCACAGACTGAAACACTTCACCACAGACTGAAACCCCTTCCCCACACTCTGAAACCCATCCCCACACACGGAAAACTCTTCCACACACACTGAAACCTTTCCCTGCAGACTGAAACCCTTCCCCACACTCTGAAACCTCTTCCCCACAAACTGAAACCCCTTCCCCAAACACAGAAAGCCATCCCTGCACACTGAAACCTCTTCCCCACAAACTGAAACCGCTTCCCCACACACTGACACCCATCCCCACACACTGAAACCTCTTCCCCACACACTGCAACCTCTTCCCCACACACTGAAACCCCTTCCCCACACACAGAAACCCCTTCCCCACACACTGAAACATCTTCCCCACACACTGAAACCACTTGCCCACACACTGAAACCTCTTCCCCACACACTGAAACCTCTTCCCCACACACTGAAACCCCTTATCCACGCACTGAAACCCCTTCCCCACACACTGAAACCTCTTACCCACACACTGAAAACTCTTCCACACAGACAGAACCCCCTTCCCCACACACTGAAACCCTTCCCCACACACTGAAGCCTCTTCCCCACACACTGCAACCTCTTGCCCACACACTGAAACCCCTTCCCCACACACAGAAACCCCTTCCCCACACACTGAAACCTCATCCCCACACTCTGAAACCCCTTCCCCACACACTAAAACCCATCCCCACACACTGAAACCCTTCCCCACACACTGAAACCCATCCCCACACACTGAAACCTCTTCCAGACACACTGAAACCTTTCCCTACAGACTGAAACCCTTCCCCACACACCGAAACACCTTCCCCACAAACAGAAACCCCTTCCCCAAACACAGAAAGCCATCCCCACACACTGAAACCTCTTCCCCGCACACTGAAACCGCTACCCCACACACTGCAAAACCATCCCCACACCCTGGAACCTCTTCCCCACACACTGCAACCTCTTCCCCACACACTGAAACACCTTCCCCACACACAGAAACCCCTTCCCCACACACTGAAACCTCTTCCCCACACTCTGAAACCCCTTCCCCACACACTGAAACGCTTCCCCACACACTAAAACCTCTTCCCCACACACTGAAACCTCTTCCCCACACACTGAAACCTCTACCCCACACACTGAAACCTCTTCCCCACACGCTGAAACTTCTTCCAAACACACTGAAACCCATCCCCACACACTGAAAACCCTTCCACACACACTGAAACCTCTTCTACACAAACTGAAACCCCTTCCCCACACACGGAAACCTCTTCCGCACACACTGAAACCCCTTCCCTACACACTGAAACCCATCCCCACAAACTGAAACCTGTACCCCACACACTGAAACCTCTTCCCCACACACTGAAAACCTTCCCCACACACTGAAACCCCTTCCCCACACACTGAAACCCATCCCAACACACTGAAACCTCTTACCCACACACTGCAACCTCTTCCCCACACACTGCAACCTCTTCCCCACACACTGAAACCCCTTCCCCACTCACATAACCCCCTTCCCCACACACTGAAACCTCATTCCCACACACTGAAATCCCTTCCCCACAGACTGAAACCCATCCCCACACGTTGAAACCCTTCCCCACACACTGAAACCTCTTCCCACACACTGAAACCTCTTCGCCACAGACTGAAACCCTTCCCCACACACTAAAACCTCTTCCCCACACACTGAAACCTCTTCCCCACACACTGAAACCCCTTTCCCGCACACTGAAACCTCTTTCCCACACACTGAATCCCCTTCACCACACCCTGAAACCCCTTCCCCACACACTGAAACCTCTTCCCCACGCACTGAAACCACTTCCCCACAGACTGAAACCCCTTCCCCACACTCTGAAAACTCTTCCCCACAGACTGAAATCTCTTCCCCGCACACTGAAACCACTTCCACACACACTGAAACCTCTTCCACACAAACTGAAACCCCTCCCCCAGACACTGAAACCCCTTCCCAACACACTGAAACTCCTTCCCCACGCAATGAAACCTCTTCAACACACACTGAAACATCTTCCCCACACACTGAAACCTCTTCCCCACACGCTGAAACTTCTTCCAAACCCACTGAATCCCATCCCCACACACTGAAACCTCTTCGCCACAGACTGAAACCCTTCCCCACACACTAAAACCTCTACCCCACACACTGAAACCTCTTCCCAACACGCTGAAACTTCTTCCAAACACACTGAAACCCATCCCCACACACTGAAAACCCTTCCACACACACTGAAACCTCTTCTACACAAACTGAAACCCCTTCCCCACACACGGAAACCTCTTCCGCACACACTGAAGCCCCTTCCCTACACACTGAAACCCATCCCCACAAACTGAAACCTGTACCCCACACACTGAAACCTCTTCCCCACACACTGAAAAACTTCCCCACACACTGAAACCACTTCCCCACACACTGAAACCCATCCCCACACACTGAAACCTCTTACCCACACACTGCAACCTCTTCCCGACACACTGCAACCTCTTCCCCACACACTGAAACCCCTTCCCCACTCACATAACCCCCTTCCCCACACACTGAAACCTCATCCCCACACACTGAAATCCCTTCCCCACACACTGAAACCCATCCCCACACACTGAAACCTCTTACCCACACACTGCAACCTCTTCCCCACACACTGAAAACTCTTCCCCACACACTGAAACCCCTTCCCCCACACTGAAACCCATTCCCCACACACTGAAACCCATCCCCACACACTGAAACCCCTTCCACACACACTGAAACATCTTCCACACAAATTGAAACCCCTTCCCCACACACTGAAACCCCTTCCACACACACAGTAACCCCTTCCCCGCACAAAGAAAAGCCTTCCCCACGCACTGAAACCCCTTCCCCACGCACTGAACCACTTCCCCACACACTGAAAACCATTCCCCACAAACTGAAACCCATCCCCACAGACTGAAACACATCCCCACAGACTGAAACCCCTTCCCCACACACTGAAACCCATCCCCACACACTGATACCCCTTCCACACACACTGAAACCTTTCCCTGCAGACTGAAACCCTTCCCCACACACTGAAACCTCTTCCCCACAAACTGAAACCCCTTCCCCAAACACAGAAAGCCATCCCCACACACTGAAACCTGTTCCCCACACACTGCAACCTCTTCCCCACACACTGAAACCCCTTATCCACACACTGAAACCCCTTTCCCACACACTGAAACCTCTTCCCCACACACTGAAACCTCTTCCGCACAGACAGAAACCCCTTCCCCACACACTGAAAACCATCCCCACACACTGAAACCCCTTCCACACACACCGAAACATATTCCACACAATCTGAAACCCCTTCCCCACACACTGAAACCCCTTCCACACACACTGTAAGCCCTTCCCCGCACAATGAGACGCCTTCCCCACACACTGAAACCCCTTTCCCATGGACTGAAACCTCTTCCCCACACACTGAAACCTCTTCCCCACACACTGAAACCCCTTATCCACGCACTGAAACCCCTTCCCCACACACTGAAACCTCTTCCCCACACACTGAAACCCTTCCCCACACACTGAAGCCTCTTCCCCACACACTGCAACCTCTTGCCCACACACTGAAACCCCGTCCCCACACACAGAAACCCCTTCCCCACACACTGAAACCTCATCCCCACGCTCTGAAACCCCTTCCCCACACACTAAAACCCATCCCCACACACTGAAACCCTTCCCCACACACTGAAACCCATCCCCACACTCTGAAACCTCTTCCAGACACACTGAAACCTTTCCCTACAGACTGAAACCCTTCCCCACACACTGAAACCCCTTCCCCACAAACAGAAACCCTATCCCCAAACACAGAAAGCCATCCCCACACACTGAAACCACTTCCCCGCACACTGAAACCGCTACCCCACACACTGAAACCCATCCCCACACCCTGGAACCTCTTCCCCACACACTGCAACCTTTTCCCCGCACACTGAAACACCTTCCCCACACACTGAAACCTCTACCCCACACACTGAAACCTCTTCCCCACACGCTGAAACTTCTTCCAAACACACTGAAACCCATCCCCACACACTGAAAACCCTTCCACACACACTGAAACCTCTTCTACACAAACTGAAACCCCTTCCCCACACACGGAAACCTCTTCCGCACACACTGAAACCCCTTCCCTACACACTGAAACCCATCCCCACAAACTGAAACCTGTACCCCACACACTGAAACCTCTTCCCCACACACTGAAAACCTTCCCCACACACTGAAACCCCTTCCCCACACACTGAAACCATTCCCAACACACTGAAACCTCTTACCCACACACTGCAACCTCTTCCCCACACACTGCAACCTCTTCCCCACACACTGAAACCCCTTCCCCACTCACATGACCCCCTTCCCCACACACTGAAACCTCATTCCCACACACTGAAATCCCTTCTCCACAGACTGAAACCCATCCCCACACGTTGAAACCCTTCCCCACACACTGAAACCTCTTCGCCACAGACTGAAACCCTTCCCCACACACTAAAACCTCTTCCCCACACACTGAAACCTCTTCCCCACACACTGAAACCCCTTCCCCGCACACTGAAACCTCTTTCCCACACACTGCATCCCCTTCACCACACCCTGGAACCCCTTCCCCACACACTGAAACCTCTTCCCCACGCACTGAAACCACTTCCCCACAGACTGAAACCCCTTCCCCACACTCTGAAAACTCTTCCCCACAGACTGAAATCTCTTCCCCGCACACTGAAACCACTTCCACACACACTGAAACCTCTTCCACACAAACTGAAACCCCTTCCCCAGACACTGAAACCCCTTCCAAACACACTGATACTCCTTCCCCACGCAATGAAACCTCTTCAACACACACTGAAACATCTTCCCCACACACTGAAACCTCTTCCCCACACGCTGAAACTTCTTCCAAACCCACTGAATCCCATCCCCACACACTGAAACCTCTTCGCCACAGACTGAAACCCTTCCCCACACACTAAAACCTCTACCCCACACACTGAAACCTCTTCCCCACACGCTGAAACTTCTTCCAAACACACTGAAACCCATCCCCACACACTGAAAACCCTTCCACACACACTGAAACCTCTTCTACACAAACTGAAACCCCTTCCCCACACACGGAAACCTCTTCCGCACACACTGAAGCCCCTTCCCTACACACTGAAACCCATCCCCACAAACTGAAACCTGTACCCCACACACTGAAACCTCTTCCCCACAAACTGAAAACCTTCCCCACACACTGAAACCCCTTCCCCACACACTGAAACCCATCCCCACACACTGAAACCTCTTACCCACACACTGCAACCTCTTCCCGACACACTGCAACCTCTTCCCCACACACTGAAACCCCTTCCCCACTCACATAACCCCCTTCCCCACACACTGAAACCTCATCCCCACACACTGAAATCCCTTCCCCACACACTGAAACCCATCCCCACACACTGAAACCTCTTACCCACACACTGCAACCTCTTCCCCACACACTGCAACCTCTTCCCCACACACTGAAACCCCTTCCCCACTCACATAACCCCCTTCCCCACACACTGAAACCTCATCCCCACACACTGAAATCCCTTCCCCACAGACTGAAACCCATCCCCACACGTTGCAATCCTTCCCCACACATTGAAACCTCTTCCCACACACTGAAACCTCTTCGCCACAGACTGAAACCCTTCCCCACACACTAAAACCTCTTCCCCACACACTGAAACCTCTTCCCCACACACTGAAACCACTTCCCCGCACACTGAAACCTCTTTCCCACACACTGAATCCCCTTCACCACACCCTGAAACCCCTTCCCCACAGACTGAAAGCCCTTCCCCACACTCTGAAAACTCTTCCCCACACACTGAAATATCTTCCCCGCACACTGAAACCACTTCCACACACACTGAAACCTCTTCCACACAAACTGAAACCCCTTCCCCAGACACTGAAACCCCTTCCCCACACACTGAAACTCCTTCCCCACGCAATGAAACCTCTTCAACACACACTGAAACATCTTCCCCACACACTGAAACCTCTTCCCCACACGCTGAAACTTCTTCCAAACCCACTGAATCCCATCCCCACACACTGAAACCTTTCCCTACACACTGAAAACCCATCCCCACAACTGAAACCTGTACCCCACGCACTGAAACCTCTTCCCCACACACTGAAAACCTTCCCCACACACTGAAACCCCTTCTCCACAGACTGAAACCCCTCCAGCACACACTGAAACCCATCCCCACACACTGAAATCTCTTCCCCACAAACTGAAACCCATCCCCACACACTGAAACCCCTTCCACACACACTGAAACATCTTCCACACAAACTGAAACACCGTCCACACACACTGAAACCCCTGCCCCGCACAATGATACGCCTTCCGCACACACTGAAACCCCTTCCCCACGCACTGAAACCTCTTCCCCACACACTGAAATCCCTTCCCCACAAACTGAAACCCATCCCCAAAGACTGAAACACATCCCCACAGGTTGAAACCCCTTCCCCTCACACTGAAACCCATCCCCAAACACTGAAACCTCTTCCACACACACATAAAGCCATCCCCACACACTGAAACCTCTTCCCCACACACTGAAACCACTTCCCCAAACACAGAAAGCCATCCCCACACACTGAAACCTCTTCCCCACACACTGAAACCCCTTCCCCACACACTGAAACCCATCCACACACACTGAATCCCCTTATCCACACACTGAAACACCTTTCCCACACACTGAAACCTCTTCCCCACACACTGAAACCCCTTCCCCACACACTGAAACCCATCCCCACACACTGAAACCCCTTATCCACACACTGAAACCCCTTTCCCACACACTGAAACCTCTTCCCCACACACTGAAACCTCTTCCGCACAGACAGAAACCCCTTCCCCACACACTGAAAACCATCCCCACACACTGACACCTCATCCCCACACACTGAAACCCCTTCCCCACACACTGAAACCCCTTCCCCACACACTGAAACCCATCCCCACACACTGCAAACTCTTCCCCACACACTGAAACCTCTTCCCCACACACTGAAACCCCTTCCCCACACACTGAAACCTATCCCCACACACTGAAACCCTTTCCCCACACACTGAAACACATCCACGCACACTGAAACCCTTCCCCACACATTGAAACCTCTTCCCACACATTGAAACATCTTCGCCAAAGAATGAAATCCTTCCCCACACACTGAAACTTCTTCCCCACACACTGGAACCCCTTCCCCGCACACTGAAACCACTTTCCCACACACTGATTCCCCTTCACCACACACTGAAACCCCTTCCTCACACACTGAAACCTCTTCCCCACACACGGAAACCTCTTCCACACACACTGAAACCTCTTCCCCAAACACTGAAACCTCGTCCCCACACACGGAAACTCCTTCCCCACACATTGAAACGTCTTCACCACACGCTGAAACTTCTTCCACACCCACTGAAACACATCCCCACTCACTTGAAATCCCTTATACACACACTGAAACCTCTTCCACACACACTGAAACCCATTCCCCACAAACGGAAACCCCTTCGGCGCACACTGAAACGCCATCCCCACACACTGAAACCCTTCCCCACACACTGAAACCTCTTCCCCACACACTGAAACCTCTTCCCCACACACTGAAACTCCTTCCCCACACACTGAAACCTCTTCCCCACACACTGAAACCTCTTCCCCACACACTGAAACCTCTTCCCCAAACACTGCAACCTCTTCCCCACACACTGAAACACCTTACCCACACACAGAAAACCCTTCCCCACACACTGAAACCTCTTCCCCACACACTGAAAACGCTACCCCACACACTGAAACCCATCCCCACTCATTGAAACCCCTTTCCCACACACTGAAACCTCTTACCCACACACTGAAATCTCTTCCCCATACACTGATACCCCTCCCCCACACACTGAAACTACTTCCCCAAAAACTGAAACCTCTTCCCCACACACTGAAACCTCTACCCCACATACTGAAACCCCTTATCTACACACTGAAACCCCTTTTCCACACACTGAAACCCCTTCCCCACACACTGAAACCCATCCCCACACACTGAACCCTCATCCCCACACACTGAAACCCCTTCCCCACACACTGAGACCCCTTCCCCTCACACTGAAACGCATCCCCACACACTGAAACCTCTTCCCCACACTCTGAAACCCCTTCCCCACACACTGAAACCCATCCCCACACACTGAAACCCTTCCCCACACACTGAAACCTCTTCCCACACACTGAAACATCTTCGCCACAGACTGAAACCCTTCCCCACACACTAAAACCTCTTCCCCACACACTGAAACCTCTTCCCCACACACGGAAACCCCTTCCCCACACACTGAAACCTCTTCCCCTCACACTGAAACCCCTTCCCCACGCACTGAAACCTCCTCCACACACACTGAAACATCTTCCCCACTCACTGAAACCTCTTCCCCACACACTGAAACTCCTTCCCCACGCACTGAAAACTCTTCCACAGACACTGAAACATCTTCCCCACATTCTGAAACCTCTTCAGCACACGCTGAAAATTCTTCCAAACCCACTGAAACCCATCCCCACACACTGAAAACCATTCCACACACACTGAAACCTCTTCCACACAAACTGAAACCCCTTCCCTACACACGGAAACCTCCCCTACATACTGAAACCCATCCCCACAAACTGAAAACTGTACCCCACACACTGAAACCTCTTCCCCACTCACTGAAAACCTTCCCCACACACTGAAACCCCTTCCCCACAGACTGAAACCCCTTAACCACACACTGAAACCCATCGCCACACACTGAAAACTCTTCCCCACACACTGAAACCCCTTCCCCCACACTGAAACCCATTCCCCACACACTGAAACCCATCCCCACACACTGAAACCCCTTCCACACACACTGAAACATCTTCCACACAAATTGAAACCCCTTCCCCACACACTGAAACCCCTTCCACACACACAGTAACCCCTTCCCCGCACAAAGAAAAGCCTTCCCCACGCACTGAAACCCCTTCCCCACGCACTGAACCACTTCCCCACACACTGAAACCCATTCCCCACAAACTGAAACCCATCCCCACAGACTGAAACACATCCCCACAGACTGAAACCCCTTCCCCACACACTGAAACTCAACCCCACACACTGATACCCCTTCCACACACACTGAAACCTTTCCCTGCAGACTGAAACCCTTCCCCACACACTGAAACCTCTTCCCCACAAACTGAAACCCCTTCCCCAAACACAGAAAGCCATCCCCACACACTGAAACCTGTTCCCCACACACTGCAACCTCTTCCCCACACACTGAAACCCCTTCCCCACACACAGAAACCCCTTCAACACACATTGAAACCTCTTCCCCACACACAGAAACCCCTTATCCACACACTGAAACCCCTTTCCCACACACTGAAACCTCTTCCCCACACACTGAAACCTCTTCCGCACAGACAGAAACCCCTTCCCCACACACTGAAAACCATCCCCACACACTGAAACCCCTTCCACACACACTGAAACATATTCCACACAATCTGAAACCCCTTCCCCACACACTGAAACCCCTTCCACACACACTGTAAGCCCTTCCCCGCACAATGAGACGCCCTCCCCACACACTGAAACCCCTTTCCCATGCACTGAAACCTCTTCCCCACACACTGAAACCCCTTCCCCACAAACTGAAACCCTTCCCCACAGACTGAAACACTTCACCACAGACTGAAACCCCTTCCCCACACTCTGAAACCCATCCCCACACACGGAAAACTCTTCCACACACACTGAAACCTTTCCCTGCAGACTGAAACCCTTCCCCACACTCTGAAACCTCTTCCCCACAAACTGAAACCCCTTCCCCAAACACAGAAAGCCATCCCTGCACACTGAAACCTCTTCCCCACAAACTGAAACCGCTTCCCCACACACTGAAACCTCTTCCCCACACACTGCAACCTCTTCCCCACACACTGAAACCCCTTCCCCACACACAGACATCCCTTCCCCACACACTGAAACATCTTCCCCACACACTGAAACCACTTGCCCACACACTGAAACCTCTTCCCCACACACTGAAACCTCTTCCCCACACACTGAAACCCCTTATCCACGCACTGAAACCCCTTCCCCACACACTGAAACCTCTTACCCACACACTGAAAACTCTTCCACACAGACAGAACCCCCTTCCCCACACACTGAAACCCTTCCCCACACACTGAAGCCTCTTCCCCACACACTGCAACCTCTTGCCCACACACTGAAACCCCTTCCCCACACACAGAAACCCCTTCCCCACACACTGAAACCTCATCCCCACACTCTGAAACCCCTTCCCCACACACTAAAACCCATCCCCACACACTGAAACCCTTCCCCACACACTGAAACCCATCCCCACACACTGAAACCTCTTCCAGACACACTGAAACCTTTCCCTACAGACTGAAACCCTTCCCCACACACTGAAACCCCTTCCCCACAAACAGAAACCCCTTCCCCAAACACAGAAAGCCATCCCCACACACTGAAACCTCTTCCCCGCACACTGAAACCGCTACCCCACACACTGAAACCCATCCCCACACCCAGGAACCTCTTCCCCACACACTGCAACCTCTTCCCCACACACTGAAACACCTTCCCCACACACAGAAACCCCTTCCCCACACACTGAAACCTCTTCCCCACACTCTGCAACCCCTTCCCCACACACTGAAACGCTTCCCCACACACTAAAATCTCTTCCCCACACACTGAAACCTCTTCCCCACACACTGAAACCTCTACCCCACACACTGAAACCTCTTCCCCACACGCTGAAACTTCTTCCAAACACACTGAAACCCATCCCCACACACTGAAAACCCTTCCACACACACTGAAACCTCTTCTACACAAACTGAAACCCCTTCCCCACACACGGAAACCTCTTCCGCACACACTGAAACCCCTTCCCTACACACTGAAACCCATCCCCACAAACTGAAACCTGTACCCCACACACTGAAACCTCTTCCCCACACACTGAAAACCTTCCCCACACACTGAAACCCCTTCCCCACACACTGAAACCCATCCCAACACACTGAAACCTCTTACCCACACACTGCAACCTCTTCCCCACACACTGCAACCTCTTCCCCACACACTGAAACCCCTTCCCCACTCACATAACCCCCTTCCCCACACACTGAAACCTCATTCCCACACGTTGAAACCCTTCCCCACACACTGAAACCTCTTCCCACACACTGAAACCTCTTCGCCACAGACTGAAACCCTTCCCCACACACTAAAACCTCTTCCCCACACACTGAAACCTCTTCCCCACACACTGAAACCCCTTCCCCGCACACTGAAACCTCTTTCCCACACACTGAATCCCCTTCACCACACCCTGAAACCCCTTCCCCACACACTGAAACCTCTTCCCCACGCACTGAAACCACTTCCCCACAGACTGAAACCCCTTCCCCACACACTGAAAACTCTTCCCCACAGACTGAAATCTCTTCCCCGCACACTGAAACCACTTCCACACACACTGAAACCTCTTCCACACAACTGAAACCCCTTCCCCAGACACTGAAACCCCTTCCCAACACACTGAAACTCCTTCCCCACGCAATGAAACCTCTTCAACACACACTGAAACATCTTCCCCACACACTGAAACCTCTTCCCCACACGCTGAAACTTCTTCCAAACCCACTGAATCCCATCCCCACACACTGAAACCTCTTCGCCACAGACTGAAACCCTTCCCCACACACTAAAACCTCTACCCCACACACTGAAACCTCTTCCCAACACGCTGAAACTTCTTCCAAACACACTGCAACCCATCCCCACATACTGAAAACCCTTCCACACACACTGAAACCTCTTCTACACAAACTGAAACCCCTTCCCCACACACGGAAACCTCTTCCGCACACACTGAAGCCCCTTCCCTACACACTGAAACCCATCCCCACAAACTGAAACCTGTACCCCACACACTGAAACCTCTTCCCCACACACTGAAAACCTTCCCCACACACTGAAACCCCTTCCCCACACACTGAAACCCATCCCCACACACTGAAACCTCTTACCCACACACTGCAACCTCTTCCCGACACAATGCAACCTCTTCCCCACACACTGAAACCCCTTCCCAACTCACATAACCCCCTTCCCCACACACTGAAACCTCATCCCCACACACTGAAATCCCTTCCCCACACACTGAAACCCATCCCCACACACTGAAACCTCTTACCCACACACTGCAACCTCTTCCCCACACACTGAAAACTCTTCCCCACACACTGAAACCCCTTCCCCCACACTGAAACCCATTCCCCACACACTGAAACCCATCCCCACACACTGAAACCCCTTCCACACACACTGAAACATCTTCCACACAAATTGAAACCCCTTCCCCACACACTGAAACCCCTTCCACACACACAGTAACCCCTTCCCCGCACAAAGAAAAGCCTTCCCCACGCACTGAAACCCCTTCCCCACGCACTGAACCACTTCCCCACACACTGAAACCCATTCCCCACAAACTGAAACCCATCCCCACAGACTGAAACACATCCCCACAGACTGAAACCCCTTCCCCACACACTGAAACCCATCCCCACACACTGATACCCCTTCCACACACACTGAAACCTTTCCCTGCAGACTGAAACCCTTCCCCACACACTGAAACCTCTTCCCCACAAACTGAAACCCCTTCCCCAAACACAGAAAGCCATCCCCACACACTGAAACCTGTTCCCCACACACTGCAACCTCTTCCCCACACACTGAAACCCCTTCCCCACACACAGAAACCCCTTCAACACACATTGAAACCTCTTCCCCACACACTGAAACCCCTTATCCACACACTGAAACCCCTTTCCCACACACTGAAACCTCTTCCCCACACACTGAAACCTCTTCCGCACAGACAGAAACCCCTTCCCCACACACTGAAAACCATCCCCACACACTGAAACCCCTTCCACACACACTGAAACATATTCCACACAATC
Source organism: Heterodontus francisci (assembly GCF_036365525.1). Taxonomy (NCBI): domain Eukaryota; kingdom Metazoa; phylum Chordata; class Chondrichthyes; order Heterodontiformes; family Heterodontidae; genus Heterodontus; species Heterodontus francisci. The sequence goes on along the minus strand of NC_090395.1, from coordinate 4,022,390 downwards.
TGACACCCCTTCCCCACACACTGAAACCCCTTCCACACACACTGTAAGCCCTTCCCCGCACAATGAGACGCCTTCCCCACACACTGAAACCCCTTTCCCATGCACTGAAACCTCTTCCCCACACACTGAAACCCCTTCCCCACAAACTGAAACCCTTCCCCACAGACTGAAACACTTCACCACAGACTGAAACCCCTTCCCCACACTCTGAAACCCATCCCCACACACGGAAAACTCTTCCACACACACTGAAACCTTTCCCTGCAGACTGAAACCCTTCCCCACAATCTGAAACCTCTTCCCCACAAACTGAAACCCCTTCCCCAAACACAGAAAGCCATCCCTGCACACTGAAACCTCTTCCCCACAAACTGAAACCGCTTCCCCACACACTGACACCCATCCCCACACACTGAAACCTCTTCCCCAAGCACTGCAACCTCTTCCCCACACACTGAAACCCCTTCCCCACACACAGAAACCCCTTCCCCACACACTGAAACATCTTCCCCACAAACTGAAACCGCTTCCCCACACACTGACACCCATCCCCACACACTGAAACCTCTTCCCCACACAATGAAACCTCTTCCCCACACACTGAAACCTCTTCCCCACACACAGAAACCCCTTATCCACGCACTGAAACCCCTTCCCCACACACTGAAACCTCTTACCCACACACTGAAAACTCTTCCACACAGACAGAACCCCCATCCCCACACACTGAAACCCTTCCCCACACACTGAAGCCTCTTCCCCACACACTGCAACCTCTTGCCCACACACTGAAACCCCTTCCCCACACAGAGAAACCCCTTCCCCACACACTGAAACCTCATCCCCACGCTCTGAAACCCCTTCCCCACACACTAAAACCCATCCCCACACACTGAAACCCTTCCCCACACACTGAAACCCATCCCCACACACTGAAACCTCTTCCAGACACACTGAAACCTTTCCCTACAGACTGAAACCCTTCCCCACACACTGAAACCCCTTCCCCACAAACAGAAACCCCTTCCCCAAACACAGAAAGCCAACCCCACACACTGAAACCTCTTCCCCGCACACTGAAACCGCTACCCCACACACTGAAACCCATCCCCACACCCTGGAACCTCTTCCCCACACACTGCAACCTCTTCCCCGCACACTGAAACACCTTCCCCACACACTGAAACCTCTACCCCACACACTGAAACCTCTTCCCCACACGCTGAAACTTCTTCCAAACACACTGAAACCCATCCCCACACACTGAAAACCCTTCCACACACACTGAAACCTCTTCTACACAAACTGAAACCCCTTCCCCACACACGGAAACCTCTTCCGCACACACTGAAACCCCTTCCCTACACACTGAAACCCATCCCCACAAACTGAAACCTGTACCCCACACACTGAAACCTCTTCCCCACACACTGAAAACCTTCCCCACACACTGAAACCCCTTCCCCACACACTGAAACCCATCCCAACACACTGAAACCTCTTACCCACACACTGCAACCTCTTCCCCACACACTGCAACCTCTTCCCTACACACTGAAACCCCTACCCCACTCACATAACACCCTTCCCCACACACTGAAACCTCATTCCCACACACTGAAATCCCTTCTCCACAGACTGAAACCCATCCCCACACGTTGAAACCCTTCCCCACACACTGAAACCTCTTCCCACATACTGAAACCTCTTCGCCACAGACTGAAAACCTTCCCCACACACTAAAACCTCTTCGCCACACACTGAAACCTCTTCCCCACACACTGAAACCCCTTCCCCGCACACTGAAACCTCTTTCCCACACACTGCATCCCCTTCACCACACCCTGAAACCCCTTCCCCACACACTGAAACCTCTTCCCCACGCACTGAAACCACTTCCCCACAGACTGAAACCCCTTCCCCACACTCTGAAAACTCTTCCCCACAGACTGAAATCTCTTCCCCGCACACTGAAACCACTTCCACACACACTGAAACCTCTTCCACACAAACTGAAACCCCTTCCCCAGACACTGAAACCCCTTCCCAACACACTGAAACTCCTTCCCCACGCAATGAAACCTCTTCAACACACACTGAAACATCTTCCCCACACACTGAAACCTCTTCCCCACACGCTGAAACTTCTTCCAAACCCACTGAATCCCATCCCCACACACTGAAACCTCTTCGCCACAGACCGAAACCCTTCCCCACAATCTAAAACCTCTACCCCACACACTGAAACCTCTTCCCCACACGCTGAAACTTCTTCCAAACACACTGAAACCCATCCCCACACACTGAAAACCCTTCCACACACACTGAAACCTCTTCTACACAAACTGAAACCCCTTCCCCACACACGGAAACCTCTTCCGCACACACTGAAGCCCCTTCCCTACACACTGAAACCCATCCCCACAAACTGAAACCTGTACCCCACACACTGAAACCTCTTCCCCACACACTGAAAACCTTCCCCACACACTGAAACCCCTTCCCCACACACTGAAACCCATCCCCACACACTGAAACCTCTTACCCACACACTGCAACCTCTTCCCGACACACTGCAACCTCTTCCCCACACACTGAAACCCCTTCCCCACTGACATAACCCCCTTCCCCACACACTGAAACCTCATCCCCACACACTGAAATCCCTTCCCCACACACTGAAACCCATCCCCACACACTGAAACCTCTTACCCACACACTGCAACCTCTTCCCCACACACTGCAACCTCTTCCCCACACTCTGAAACCCCTTCTCCACTCACATAACCCCCTTCCCCACACACTGAAACCTCATCCCCACACACTGAAATCCCTTCCCCACAGACTGAAACCCATCCCCACACGTTGCAACCCTTCCCCACACATTGAAACCTCTTCCCACACACTGAAACCTCTTCGCCACAGACTGAAACCCTTCCCCACACACTGAAACCCCTTCCCCGCACACTGAAACCTCTTTCCCACACACTGAATCCCCTTCACCACACCCTGAAACCCCTTCCCCACACACTGAAACCTCTTCCCCACGCACTGAAACCACTTCCCCACAGACTGAAACCCCTTCCCCACACTCTGAAAACTTCCCCACACACTGAAATCTCTTCCCCGCACACTGAAACCACTTCCACACACACTGAAACCTCTTCCACACAAACTGAAACCCTTCCCCAGACACTGAAACCCCTTCCCCACACACTGAAACTCCTTCCCCACGCAATGAAACCTCATCAACACACACTGAAACATCTTCCCCACACACTGAAACCTCTTCCCCACACGCTGAAACTTCTTCCAAACCCACTGAATCCCATCCCCACACACTGAAACCTTTCCCTACACACTGAAAACCCATCCCCACAACTGAAACCTGTACCCCACGCACTGAAACCTCTTCCCCACTCACTGAAAACCTTCCCCACACACTGAAACCCCTTCTCCACAGACTGAAACCCCTCCAGCACACACTGAAACCCATCCCCACACACTGAAATCTCTTCCCCACAAACTGAAACCCATCCCCACACACTGAAACCCCTTCCACACACACTGAAACATCTTCCACACAAACTGAAACACCGTCCACACACACTGAAACCCCTTCCCCGCACAATGATACGCCTTCCGCACACACTGAAACCCCTTCCCCACGCACTGAAACCTCTTCCCCACACACTGAAATCCCTTCCCCACAAACTGAAACCCATCCCCAAAGACTGAAACACATCCCCACAGGTTGAAACCCCTTCCCCTCACACTGAAACCCATCCCCACACACTGAAACCTCTTCCACACACACATAAAGCCATCCCCACACACTGAAACCTCTTCCCCACACACTGAAACCACTTCCCCAAACACAGAAAGCCATCCCCACACACTGAAACCTCTTCCCCACACACTGAAACCCCTTCCCCACACACTGAAACCCATCCACACACACTGAATCCCCTTATCCACACACTGAAACACCTTTCCCACACACTGAAACCTCTTCCCCACACACTGAAACCCCTTCCCCACACACTGAAACCCATCCCCACACACTGAAACCCCTTATCCACACACTGAAACCCCTTTCCCACACACTGAAACCTCTTCCCCACACACTGAAACCTCTTCCGCACAGACAGAAACCCCTTCCCCACACACTGAAAACCATCCCCACACACTGACACCTCATCCCCACACACTGAAACCCCTTCCCCACACACTGAAACCCCTTCCCCACACACTGAAACCCATCCCCACACACTGCAAACTCTTCCCCACACACTGAAACCTCTTCCCCACACACTGAAACCCCTTCCCCACACACTGAAACCTATCCCCACACACTGAAACCCTTTCCCCACACACTGAAACACATCCACGCACACTGAAACCCTTCCCCACACATTGAAACCTCTTCCCACACATTGAAACATCTTCGCCACAGAATGAAATCCTTCCCCACACACTGAAACTTCTTCCCCACACACTGGAACCCCTTCCCCGCACACTGAAACCACTTTCCCATACACTGATTCCCCTTCACCACACACTGAAACCCCTTCCTCACACACTGAAACCTCTTCCCCACGCACTGAAACCTCTTCCACACACACTGAAATCTCTTCCCCAAACACTGAAACCTCGTCCCCACACACTGAAACTCCTTCCCCACACACTGAAACGTCTTCACCACACGCTGAAACTTCTTCCACACCCACTGAAACCCATCCCCACTCACTTGAAATCCCTTAGACACACACTGAAACCTCTTCCACACACACTGAAACCCAGTCCCCACAAACGGAAACCCCTTCGGCGCACACTGAAACGCCATCCCCACACACTGAAACCCTTCCCCACACACTGAAACCTCTTCCCCACACACTGAAACCTCTTCCCCACACACTGAAACTCCTTCCCCACACACTGAAACCTCTTCACCACACACTGAAACCTCTTCCCCACACGCTGAATCTTCTTCCACAACCACTGAAACCCATCCCCACACACTGAAACCCCTTCCACAAACACTGAAACCTCGCCCACACAAACTGAAACCCCTTCCCCAGACACTGAAACCCCTTCCACACACACTGTAAACCCTTCCCCGCACACAGAAACCCCTTCCCCACGCACTGAAACCCCTTTCCCACACACTGAAACATCTTCCCCACACACTGAAACCCCTTCCCCACAGACTGAAACCACTTGCCCACACACTGAAACCTCTTCCCCACACACTGAAACCTCTTCCCCACACACTGAAACCCCTTATCCACGCACTGAAACCCCTTCCCCACACACTGAAACCTCTTACCCACACACTGAAAACTCTTCCACACAGACAGAACCACCTTCCCCACACACTGAAACCCTTCCCCACACACTGAAGCCTCTTCCCCACGCACTGCAACCTCTTGCCCACACACTGAAACCCCTTCCCCACACACTGAAACCTCTTCCCCACACTCTGAAACCCCTTCCCCACACACTAAAACCCATCCCCACACACTGAAACCCTTCCCCACACACTGAAACCCATCCCCACACACTGAAACCTCTTCCAGACACACTGAAACATTTCCCTACAGACTGAAACCCTTCCCGACACACTGAAACCCCTTCCCCACAAACAGAAACCCCTTCCCCAAACACTGAAATCCATCCCCACACACTGAAACCTCTTCCCCGCACACTGAAACCGCTACCCCACACACTGAAACCCATCCCCACACCCTGGAACCTCTTCCCCACACACTGCAACCTCTTCCCCACACACTGAAACACCTTCCCCACACACAGAAACCCCTTCCCCACACACTGAAACCTCTTCCCCACACTCTGCAACCCCTTCCCCACACACTGAAACGCTTCCCCACACACTAAAACCTCTTCCCCACACACTGAAACCTCTTCCCCACACACTGAAACCTCTACCCCACACACTGAAACCTCTTCCCCACACGCTGAAACTTCTTCCAAACACACTGAAACCCATCCCCACACACTGAAAACCCTTCCACACACACTGAAACCTCTTCTACACAAACTGAAACCCCTTCCCCACACACGGAAACCTCTTCCGCACACACTGAAACCCCTTCCCTACACACTGAACCCATCCCCACAAACTGAAACCTGTACCCCACACACTGAAACCTCTTCCCCACACACCGAAAACCTTCCCCACACACTGAAACCCCTTCCCCACACACTGAAACCCATCCCAACACACTGAAACCTCTTACCCACACACTGCAACCTCTTCCCCACACACTGCAACCTCTTCCCCACACACTGAAACCCCTTCCCCACTCACATAACCCCCTTCCCCACACACTGATACCTCATCCCCACACACTGAAATCCCTTCCCCACAGACTGAAACCCATCCCCAGACGTTGAAACCCTTCCCCACACACTGAAACCTCTTCCCACACACTGAAACCTCTTCGCCACAGACTGAAACCCTTCCCCACACACTAAAACCTCTTCCCCACACACTGAAACCTCTTCCCCACACACTGAAACCCCTTCCCCGCACACTGAAACCTCTTTCCCACACACTGAATCACCTTCACCACACCCTGAAACCCCTTCCCCACACACTGAAACCTCTTCCCCACGCACTGAAACCACTTCCCCACAGACTGAAACCCCTTCCCCACACTCTGAAAACTCTTCCCCACAGACTGAAATCTCTTCCCCGCACACTGAAACCACTTCCACACACACTGAAACCTCTTCCACACAAACTGAAACCCCTTCCCCAGACACTGAAACCCCTTCCCAACACACTGAAACTCCTTCCCCACGCAATGAAACCTCTTCAACACACACTGAAACATCTTCCCCACACACTGAAACCTCTTCCCCACACGCTGAAACTTCTTCCAAACCCACTGAATCCCATCCCCACACACTGAAACCTTTCCCTACACACTGAAAACCCATCCCCACAACTGAAACCTGTACCCCACACACTGAAACCTCTTCCCCACACACTGAAAACCTTCCCCACACACTGAAACCCCTTCTCCACAGACTGAAACCCCTCCAGCACACACTGAAACCCATCCCCACACACTGAAATCTCTTCCCCACAAACTGAAACCCATCCCCACACACTGAAACCCCTTCCACACACACTGAAACATCTTCCCACACACTGAAACCTCTTCGCCACAGACTGAAACCCTTCCCCACACACTAAAACCTCTACCCCACACACTGAAACCTCTTCCCCACACGCTGAAACTTCTTCCAAACACACTGAAACCCATCCCCACACACTGAAAACCCTTCCACACACACTGAAACCTCTTCTACACAAACTGAAACCCCTTCCCCACACACGGAAACCTCTTCCGCGCACACTGAAACCCCTTTCCTACACACTGAAACCCATCCCCACAAACTGAAACCTGTACCCCACACACTGAAACCTCTTCCCCACACACTGAAAATCTTCCCCACACACTGAAACCCCTTCCCCACACACTGAAACCCATCCCCACACACTGAAATCTCTTCCCCACAAACTGAAACCCATCCCCACACACTGAAACCCCTTCCACACACACTGAAACATCTTCCACACAAACTGAAACACCGTCCACACACACTGAAACCCCTTCCCCGCACAATGATACGCCTTCCGCACACACTGAAACCCCTTCCCCACGCACTGAAACCTCTTCCCCACACACTGAAATCCCTTCCCCACAAACTGAAACCCATCCCCAAAGACTGAAACACATCCCCACAGGTTGAAACCCCTTCCCCTCACACTGAAACCCATCCCCACACACTGAAACCTCTTCCACACACACATAAAGCCATCCCCACACACTGAAACCTCTTCCCCACACACTGAAACCACTTCCCCAAACACAGAAAGCCATCCCCACACACTGAAACCTCTTCCCCACACACTGAAACCCCTTCCCCACACACTGAAAACCATCCACACACACTGAATCCCCTTATCCACACACTGAAACACCTTTCCCACACACTGAAACCTCTTCCCCACACACTGAAACCCCTTCCCCACACACTGAAACCCATCCCCACACACTGAAACCCCTTATCCACACACTGAAACCCCTTTCCCACACACTGAAACCTCTTCCCCACACACTGAAACCTCTTCCGCACAGACAGAAACCCCTTCCCCACACACTGAAAACCATCCCCACACACTGACACCTCATCCCCACACACTGAAACCCCTTCCCCACACACTGAAACCCCTTCCCCACACACTGAAACCCATCCCCACACACTGCAAACTCTTCCCCACACACTGAAACCTCTTCCCCACACACTGAAACCCCTTCCCCACACACTGAAACCTATCCCCACACACTGAAACCCTTTCCCCACACACTGAAACACATCCACGCACACTGAAACCCTTCCCCACACATTGAAAACTCTTCCCACACATTGAAACATCTTCGCCACAGAATGAAATCCTTCCCCACACACTGAAACTTCTTCCCCACACACTGGAACCCCTTCCCCGCACACTGAAACCACTTTCCCATACACTGATTCCCCTTCACCACACACTGAAACCCCTTCCTCACACACTGAAACCTCTTCCCCACGCACTGAAACCTCTTCCACACACACTGAAACCTCTTCCCCAAACACTGAAACCTCGTCCCCACACACTGAAACTCCTTCCCCACACACTGAAACGTCTTCACCACACGCTGAAACTTCTTCCACACCCACTGAAACCCATCCCCACTCACTTGAAATCCCTTATACACACACTGAAACCTCTTCCACACACACTGAAACCCATTCCCCACAAACGGAAACCCCTTCGGCGCACACTGAAACGCCATCCCCACACACTGAAACCCTTCCCCACACACTGAAACCTCTTCCCCACACACTGAAACCTCTTCCCCACACACTGAAACTCCTTCCCCACACACTGAAACCCATCCCCACACACTGAAACCCCTTCCACACACACTGAAACATCTTCCACACAAACTGAAACACCGTCCACACACACTGAAACCCCTTCCCCGCACAATGATACGCCTTCCGCACACACTGAAACCCCTTCCCCACGCACTGAAACATCTTCCCCACACACTGAAATCCCTTCCCCACAAACTGAAACCCATCCCCAAAGACTGAAACACATCCCCACAGGTTGAAACCCCTTCCCCTCACACTGAAACCCATCCCCACACACTGAAACCTCTTCCACACACACATAAAGCCATCCCCACACACTGAAACCTCTTCCCCACACACTGAAACCACTTCCCCAAACACAGAAAGCCATCCCCACACACTGAATCCTCTTCCCCACACACTGAAACCCCTTCCCCACACACTGAAACCCATCCACACACACTGAATCCCCTTATCCACACACTGAAACACCTTTCCCACACACTGAAACCTCTTCCCCACACACTGAAACCCCTTCCCCACACACTGAAACCCATCCCCACACACTGAAACCCCTTATCCACACACTGAAACCCCTTTCCCACACACTGAAACCTCTTCCCCACACACTGAAACCTCTTCCGCACAGACAGAAAACACTTCCCCACACACTGAAAACCATCCCCACACACTGACACCTCATCCCCACACACTGAAACCCCTTCCCCACACACTGAAACCACTTCCCCACACACTGAAACCCATCCCCACACACTGCAAACTCTTCCCCACACACTGAAACCTCTTCCCCACACACTGAAACCCCTTCCCCACACACTGAAACCTATCCCCACACACTGAAACCCTTTCCCCACACACTGAAACACATCCACGCACACTGAAACCCTTCCCCACACATTGAAACCTCTTCCCACACATTGAAACATCTTCGCCACAGAATGAAATCCTTCCCCACACACTGAAACTTCTTCCCCACACACTGGAACCCCTTCCCCGCACACTGAAACCACTTTCCCATACACTGATTCCCCTTCACCACACACTGAAACCCCTTCCTCACACACTGAAACCTCTTCCCCACGCACTGAAACCTCTTCCACACACACTGAAACCTCTTCCCCAAACACTGAAACCTCGTCCCCACACACTGAAACTCCTTCCCCACACACTGAAACGTCTTCACCACACGCTGAAACTTCTTCCACACCCACTGAAACCCATCCCCACTCACTTGAAATCCCTTATACACACACTGAAACCTCTTCCACACACACTGAAACCCATTCCCCACAAACGGAAACCCCTTCGGCGCACACTGAAACGCCATCCCCACACACTGAAACCCTTCCCCACACACTGAAACCTCTTCCCCACACACTGAAACCTCTTCCCCACACACTGAAACTCCTTCCCCACACACTGAAACCTCTTCCCCACACACTGAAACCTCTTCCCCACACGCTGAATCTTCTTCCACAACCACTGAAACCCATCCCCACACACTGAAACCCCTTCCACAAACACTGAAACCTCGCCCACACAAACTGAAACCCCTTCCCCAGACACTGAAACCCCTTCCACACACACTGTAAACCCTTCCCCGCACACAGAAACCCCTTCCCCACGCACTGAAACCCCTTCCCCACACACTGAAACATCTTCCCCACACACTGAAACCCCTTCCCCACAGACTGAAACCACTTGTCCACACACTGAAACCTCTTCCCCACATACTGAAACCTCTTCCCCACACACTGAAACCCCTTATCCACGCACTGAAACCCCTTCCCCACACACTGAAACCTCTTACCCACACACTGAAAACTCTTCCACACAGACAGAACCACCTTCCCCACACACTGAAACCCTTCCCCACACACTGAAGCCTCTTCCCCACGCACTGCAACCTCTTGCCCACACACTGAAACCCCTTCCCCACACACAGAAACCCCTTCCCCACACACTGAAACCTCTTCCCCACACTCTGAAACCCCTTCCCCACACACTAAAACCCATCCCCACACACTGAAACCCTTCCCCACACACTGAAACCCATCCCCACACACTGAAACCTCTTCCAGACACACTGAAACCTTTCCCTACAGACTGAAACCCTTCCCCACACACTGAAACCCCTTCCCCACAAACAGAAACCCCTTCCCCAAACACAGAAAGCCATCCCCACACACTGAAACCTCTTCCCCGCACACTGAAACCGCTACCCCACACACTGAAACCCATCCCCACTCCCTGGAAGCTCTTCCCCACACACTGCAACCTCTTCCCCACACACTGAAATCTCTTCCCCACAAACTGAAACCCATCCCCACACACTGAAACCCCTTCCACACACACTGAAACATCTTCCCACACACTGAAACCCTTCCCCACACACTAAAACCTCTACCCCACACACTGAAACCTCTTCCCCACACGCTGAAACTTCTTCCAAACACACTGAAACCCATCCCCACACACTGAAAACCCTTCCACACACACTGAAACCTCTTCTACACAAACTGAAACCCCTTCCCCACACACGGAAACCTCTTCCGCGCACACTGAAACCCCTTTCCTACACACTGAAACCCATCCCCACAAACTGAAACCTGTACCCCACACACTGAAACCTCTTCCCCACACACTGAAAATCTTCCCCACACACTGAAACCCCTTCCCCACACACTGAAACCCATCCCCACACACTGAAATCTCTTCCCCACAAACTGAAACCCATCCCCACACACTGAAACCCCTTCCACACACACTGAAACATCTTCCACACAAACTGAAACACCGTCCACACACACTGAAACCCCTTCCCCGCACAATGATACGCCTTCCGCACACACTGAAACCCCTTCCCCACGCACTGAAACCTCTTCCCCACACACTGAAATCCCTTCCCCACAAACTGAAACCCATCCCCAAAGACTGAAACACATCCCCACAGGTTGAAACCCCTTCCCCTCACACTGAAACCCATCCCCACACACTGAAACCTCTTCCACACACACATAAAGCCATCCCCACACACTGAAACCTCTTCCCCACACACTGAAACCACTTCCCCAAACACAGAAAGCCATCCCCACACACTGAAACCTCTTCCCCACACACTGAAACCCCTTCCCCACACACTGAAACCCATCCACACACACTGAATCCCCTTATCCACACACTGAAACACCTTTCCCACACACTGAAACCTCTTCCCCACACACTGAAACCCCTTCCCCACACACTGAAACCCATCCCCACACACTGAAACCCCTTATCCACACACTGAAACCCCTTTCCCACACACTGAAACCTCTTCCCCACACACTGAAACCTCTTCCGCACAGACAGAAACCCCTTCCCCACACACTGAAAACCATTCCCACACACTGACACCTCATCCCCACACACTGAAACCCCTTCCCCACACACTGAAACCCCTTCCCCACACACTGAAACCCATCCCCACACACTGCAAACTCTTCCCCACACACTGAAACCTCTTCCCCACACACTGAAACCCCTTCCCCACACACTGAAACCTATCCCCACACACTGAAACCCTTTCCCCACACACTGAAACACATCCACGCACACTGAAACCCTTCCCCACACATTGAAACCTCTTCCCACACATTGAAACATCTTCGCCACAGAATGAAATCCTTCCCCACACACTGAAACTTCTTCCCCACACACTGGAACCCCTTCCCCGCACACTGAAACCACTTTCCCATACACTGATTCCCCTTCACCACACACTGAAACCCCTTCCTCACACACTGAAACCACTTCCCCACGCACTGAAACCTCTTCCACACACACTGAAACCTCTTCCCCAAACACTGAAACCTCGTCCCCACACACTGAAACTCCTTCCCCACACACTGAAACGTCTTCACCACACGCTGAAACTTCTTCCACACCCACTGAAACCCATCCCCACTCACTTGAAATCCCTTATACACACACTGAAACCTCTTCCACACACACTGAAACCCATTCCCCACAAACGGAAACCCCTTCGGCGCACACTGAAACGCCATCCCCACACACTGAAACCCTTCCCCAAACACTGAAACCTCTTCCCCACACACTGAAACCTCTTCCCCACACACTGAAACTCCTTCCCCACACACTGAAACCTCTTCCCCACACACTGAAACCTCTTCCCCACACGCTGAATCTTCTTCCACAACCACTGAAACCCATCCCCACACACTGAAACCCCTTCCACAAACACTGAAACCTCGCCCACACAAACTGAAACCCCTTCCCCAGACACTGAAACCCCTTCCACACACACTGTAAACCCTTCCCCGCACACAGAAACCCCTTCCCCACGCACTGAAACCCCTTCCCCACACACTGAAACATCTTCCCCACACACTGAAACCTCTTCCCCACACACTGAAACCTCTTCCCCACACACTGAAACCCCTTATAAACGCACTGAAACCCCTTCCCCACACACTGAAACCTCTTACCCACACACTGAAAACTCTTCCACACAGACAGAACCACCTTCCCCACACACTGAAACCCTTCCCCACACACTGAAGCCTCTTTCCCACGCACTGCAACCTCTTGCCCACACACTGAAACCCCTTCCCCACACACAGAAACCCCTTCCCCACACACTGAAACCTCTTCCCCACACTCTGAAACCCCTTCCCCACACACTAAAACCCATCCCCACACACTGAAACCCTTCCCCACACACTGAAACCCATCCCCACACACTGAAACCTCTTCCAGACACACTGAAACCTTTCCCTACAGACTGAAACCCTTCCCCACACACTGAAACCCCTTCCCCACAAACAGAAACCCCTTCCCCAAACACAGAAAGCCATCCCCACACACTGAAACCTCTTCCCCGCACACTGAAACCGCTACCCCACACACTGAAACCCATCCCCACTCCCTGGAAGCTCTTCCCCACACACTGCAACCTCTTCCCCACACACTGAAATCTCTTCCCCACAAACTGAAACCCATCCCCACACACTGAAACCCCTTCCACACACACTGAAACATCTTCCCACACACTGAAACACTTCCCCACACACTAAAACCTCTACCCCACACACTGAAACCTCTTCCCCACACGCTGAAACTTCTTCCAAACACACTGAAACCCATCCCCACACACTGAAAACCCTTCCACACACACTGAAACCTCTTCTACACAAACTGAAACCCCTTCCCCACACACGGAAACCTCTTCCGCGCACACTGAAACCCCTTTCCTACACACTGAAACCCATCCCCACAAACTGAAACCTGTACCCCACACACTGAAACCTCTTCCCCACACACTGAAAATCTTCCCCACACACTGAAACCCCTTCCCCACACGCTGAAACCCATCCCCACACACTGAAATCTCTTCCCCACAAACTGAAACCCATCCCCACACACTGAAACCCCTTCCACACACACTGAAACATCTTCCACACAAACTGAAACACCGTCCACACACACTGAAACCCCTTCCCCGCACAATGATACGCCTTCCGCACACACTGAAACCCCTTCCCCACGCACTGAAACCTCTTCCCCACACACTGAAATCCCTTCCCCACAAACTGAAACCCATCCCCAAAGACTGAAACACATCCCCACAGGTTGAAACCCCTTCCCCTCACACTGAAACCCATCCCCACACACTGAAACCTCTTCCACACACACATAAAGCCATCCCCACACACTGAAACCTCTTCCCCACACACTGAAACCACTTCCCCAAACACAGAAAGCCATCCCCACACACTGAAACCTCTTCCCCACACACTGAAACCCCTTCCCCACACACTGAAACCCATCCACACACACTGAATCCCCTTATCCACACACTGAAACACCTTTCCCACACACTGAAACCTCTTCCCCACACACTGAAACCCCTTCCCCACACACTGAAACCCATCCCCACACACTGAAACCCCTTATCCACACACTGAAACCCCTTTCGCACACACTGAAACCTCTTCCCCACACACTGAAACCTCTTCCGCACAGACAGAAACCCCTTCCCCACACACTGAAAACCATCCCCACACACTGACACCTCATCCCCACACACTGAAACCCCTTCCCCACACACTGAAACCCCTTCCCCACACACTGAAACCCATCCCCACACACTGCAAACTCTTCCCCACACACTGAAACCTCTTCCCCACACACTGAAACCCCTTACCCACACACTGAAACCTATCCCCACACACTGAAACCCTTTCCCCACACACTGAAACACATCCACGCACACTGAAACCCTTCCCCACACATTGAAACCTCTTCCCACACATTGAAACATCTTCGCCACAGAATGAAATCCTTCCCCACACACTGAAACTTCTTCCCCACACACTGGAACCCCTTCCCCGCACACTGAAACCACTTTCCCATACACTGATTCCCCTTCACCACACACTGAAACCCCTTCCTCACACACTGAAACCTCTTCCCCACGCACTGAAACCTCTTCCACACACACTGAAACCTCTTCCCCAAACACTGAAACCTCGTCCCCACACACTGAAACTCCTTCCCCACACACTGAAACGTCTTCACCACACGCTGAAACTTCTTCCACACCCACTGAAACCCATCCCCACTCACTTGAAATCCCTTATACACACACTGAAACCTCTTCCACACACACTGAAACCCATTCCCCACAAACGGAAACCCCTTCGGCGCACACTGAAACGCCATCCCCACACACTGAAAACCTTCCCCACACACTGAAACCTCTTCCCCACACACTGAAACCTCTTCCCCACACACTGAAACTCCTTCCCCACACACTGAAACCTCTTCCCCACACACTGAAACCTCTTCCCCACACGCTGAATCTTCTTCCACAACCACTGAAACCCATCCCCACACACTGAAACCCCTTCCACAAACACTGAAACCTCGCCCACACAAACTGAAACCCCTTCCCCAGACACTGAAACCCCTTCCACACACACTGTAATCCCTTCCCCGCACACAGAAACCCCTTCCCCACGCACTGAAACCCCTTCCCCACACACTGAAACATCTTCCCCACACACTGAAACCCCTTCCCCACAGACTGAAACCACTTGCCCACACACTGAAACCTCTTCCCCACACACTGAAACCTCTTCCCCACACACTGAAACCCCTTATCCACGCACTGAAACCCCTTCCCCACACACTGAAACCTCTTACCCACACACTGAAAACTCTTCCACACAGACAGAACCACCTTCCCCACACACTGAAACCCTTCCCCACACACTGAAGCCTCTTCCCCACGCACTGCAACCTCTTGCCCACACACTGAAACCCCTTCCCCACACACAGAAACCCCTTCCCCACACACTGAAACCTCTTCCCCACACTCTGAAACCCCTTCCCCCACACTAAAACCCATCCCCACACACTGAAACCCTTCCCCACACACTGAAACCCATCCCCACACACTGAAACCTCTTCCAGACACACTGAAACCTTTCCCTACAGACTGAAACCCTTCCCCACACACTGAAACCCCTTCCCCACAAACAGAAACCCCTTCCCCAAACACAGAAAGCCATCCCCACACACTGAAACCTCTTCCCCGCACACAGAAACCGCTACCCCACACACTGAAACCCATCCCCACTCCCTGGAAGCTCTTCCCCACACACTGCAACCTCTTCCCCACACACTGAAACACCTTCCCCACACACAGAAACCCCTTCCCCACACACTGAAACCTCTTCCCCACACTCTGCAACCCCTTCCCCACACACTGAAACGCTTCCCCACACACTAAAACCTCTTCCCCACACACTGAAACCTCTTCCCCACACACTGAAACCTCTACCCCACACACTGAAACCTCTTCCCCACACGCTGAAACTTCTTCCAAACACACTGAAACCCATCCCCACACACTGAAAACCCTTCCACACACACTGAAACCTCTTCTACACAAACTGAAACCCCTTCCCCACACACGGAAACCTCTTCCGCACACACTGAAACCCCTTCCCTACACACTGAACCCATCCCCACAAACTGAAACCTGTACCCCACACACTGAAACCTCTTCCCCACACACTGAAAACCTTCCCCACACACTGAAACCCCTTCCCCACACACTGAAACCCATCCCAACACACTGAAACCTCTTACCCACACACTGCAACCTCTTCCCCACACACTGCAACCTCTTCCCCACACACTGAAACCCCTTCCCCACTCACATAACCCCCTTCCCCACACACTGAAACCTCATCCCCACACACTGAAATCCCTTCCCCACAGACTGAAACCCATCCCCACACGTTGAAACCCTTCCCCACACACTGAAACCTCTTCCCACACACTGAAACCTCTTCGCCACAGACTGAAACCCTTCCCCACACACTAAAACCTCTTCCCCACACACTGAAACCTCTTCCCCACACACTGAAACCCCTTCCCCGCACACTGAAACCTCTTTCCCACACACTGAATCACCTTCACCACACCCTGAAACCCCTTCCCCACACACTGAAACCTCTTCCCCACGCACTGAAACCACTTCCCCACAGACTGAAACCCCTTCCCCACACTCTGAAAACTCTTCCCCACAGACTGAAATCTCTTCCCCGCACACTGAAACCACTTCCACACACACTGAAACCTCTTCCACACAAACTGAAACCCCTTCCCCAGACACTGAAACCCCTTCCCAACACACTGAAACTCCTTCCCCACGCAATGAAACCTCTTCAACACACACTGAAACATCTTCCCCACACACTGAAACCTCTTCCCCACACGCTGAAACTTCTTCCAAACCCACTGAATCCCATCCCCACACACTGAAACCTTTCCCTACACACTGAAAACCCATCCCCACAACTGAAACCTGTACCCCACACACTGAAACCTCTTCCCCACACACTGAAAACCTTCCCCACACACTGAAACCCCTTCTCCACAGACTGAAACCCCTCCAGCACACACTGAAACCCATCCCCACACACTGAAATCTCTTCCCCACAAACTGAAACCCATCCCCACACACTGAAACCCCTTCCACACACACTGAAACATCTTCCCACACACTGAAACCTCTTCGCCACAGACTGAAACACTTCCCCACACACTAAAACCTCTACCCCACACACTGAAACCTCTTCCCCACACGCTGAAACTTCTTCCAAACACACTGAAACCCATCCCCACACACTGAAAACCCTTCCACACACACTGAAACCTCTTCTACACAAACTGAAACCCCTTCCCCACACACGGAAACCTCTTCCGCGCACACTGAAACCCCTTTCCTACACACTGAAACCCATCCCCACAAACTGAAACCTGTACCCCACACACTGAAACCTCTTCCCCACACACTGAAAACCTTCCCCACACACTGAAACCCCTTCCCCACACACTGAAACCCATCCCCACACACTGAAACCTCTTACCCACACACTGCAACCTCTTCCCCACACACTGCAACCTCTTCCCCACACACTGAAACCCCTTCCCCACTCACATAACCCCCTTCCCCACACACTGAAGCCTCATCCCCACACACTGAAATCCCTTCCCCACACACTGAAACCCATCCCCACACACTGAAACCTCTTACCCACACACTGCAACCTCTTCCCCACACACTGCAACCTCTTCCCCACACACTGAAACCCCTTCCCCACTCACATAACCCCCTTCCCCACACACTGAAACCTCATCCCCACACACTGAAATCCCTTCCCCACAGACTGAAACCCATCCCCACACGTTGCATTCCCTTCCCCACACACTGAAACCTCTTCCCACACACTGAAACCTCTTCGCCACAGACTGAAACCCTTCCCCACACACTAAAACCTCTTCCCCACACACTGAAACCTCTTCCCCACACACTGAAACCCCTTCCCCGCACACTGAAACCTCTTTCCCACACACTGAATCCCCTTCACCACACCCTGAAACCCCTTCCCCACACACTGAAACCTCTTCCCCACGCACTGAAACCACTTCCCCACAGACTGAAAGCCCTTCCCCACACTCTGAAAACTCTTCCCCACACACTGAAATCTCTTCCCCGCACACTGAAACCACTTCCACACACACTGAAACCTCTTCCACACAAACTGAAACCCCTTCCCCAGACACTGAAACCCCTTCCCCACACACTGAAACTCGTTCCCCACGCAATGAAACCTCTTCAACACACACTGAAACATCTTCCCCACACACTGAAACCTCTTCCCCACACGCTGAAACTTCTTCCAAACCCACTGAATCCCATCCCCACACACTGAAACCTTTCCCAACACACTGAAAACCCATCCCCACAACTGAAACCTGTACCCCACACACTGAAACCTCTTCCCCACTCACTGAAAACCTTCCCCACACACTGAAACCCCTTCTCCACAGACTGAAACCCCTCCAGCACACACTGAAACCGATCCCCACACACTGAAATCTCTTCCCCACAAACTGAAACCCATCCCCACACACTGAAAAACCTTCCACACACACTGAAACATCTTCCCACACAAACTGAAACACCTTCCACACACTGAAACGCCTTCCCCGCACAATGATACGCCTTCCGCACACACTGAAACCCCTTCCCCACGCACTGAAACCTCTTCCCCACACACTGAAATCCCTTCCCCACAAACTGAAACCCATCCCCAAAGACTGAAACACATCCCCACAGGTTGAAACCCCTTCCCCTCACACTGAAACCCATCCCCACACACTGAAACCTCTTCCACACACACAGAAAGCCATCCCCACACACTGAAACCTCTTCCCCACACACTGAAACCACTTCCCCAAAGAAAGAAAGCCATCCCCACACACTGAAACCTCTTCCCCACACACTGAAACCCCTTCCCCACACACTGAAACCCATCCACACACACTGAATCCCCTTATCCACACACTGAAACACCTTTCCCACACACTGAAACCTCTTCCCCACACACTGAAACCCCTTCCCCACACACTGAAACCCATCCCCACACACTGAAACCCCTTATCCACGCACTGAAAACCCTTTCCCACACACTGAAACCTCTTCCCCACACACTGACACCTCTTCCGCACAGACAGAAACCCCTTCCCCACACACTGAAAACCATCCCCACACACTGACACCTCATCCCCACCCACTGAAACCCCTTCCCCACACAGTGAAACCCCTTCCCCACACACTGAAACCCATCCCCACACATTGCAAACTCTTCCCCACACACTGAAACCTCTTCCCCACACACTGAAACCCCTTCCCCACACACTGAAACCTATCCCCACACACTGAAACCCTTTCCCCACACAATGAAACACATCCACGCACACTGAAACCCTTCCCCACACATTGAAACCTCTTCCCACACATTGAAACATCTTCGCCACAGAATGAAATCCTTCCCCACACACTGAAACTTCTTCCCCACACACTGGAACCCCTTCCCCGCACACTGAAACCACTTTCCCACACACTGATTCCCCTTCAGCACACACTGAAACCCCTTCCTCACACACTGAAACCTCTTCCCCACGCACTGAAACCTCTTCCACACACACTGAAACCTCTTCCCCAAACACTGAAACATCGTCCCCACACACTGAAACTCCTTCCCCACACACTGAAGCGTCTTCACCACACGCTGAAACTTCTTCCACACCCACTGAAACCCATCCCCACTCACTTGAAATCCCTTACACACACACTGAAACCTCTTCCACACACACTGAAACCCATTCCCCACAAACGGAAACCCCTTCGGCGCACACTGAAACGCCATCCCCACACACTGAAACCCCTTCCCCACACACTGAAACCCATCCCCACACACTGAAAACCTTCCCCACACACTGAAAACCTTCCCCACCCTCTGAAACCTCTTCACACATGCGGAACCCTCTTCCCCACACAGTGAAACCCCTTTGCCGCACACTGAAACCTCTGTCCCACACACTGAATCCCCTTCACCACACACTGAAACCTCTTCCCCACACACTGAAACCTCTTCCCCACGCACTGAAACATCTTCCCCACACACTGAAACCTCTTCCCCGCACTCTGAAACCACTTCCCCACACACAGAAACATCTTCCCCACACACTGAAACCTCTTCCCCACACACTGAAACCTCTTCCCCACAGACTGAAACCCTTCCCCACACACTGAAACCCCTTCCTCACGCACTGAAACCTCCTCCACACACACTGAAACATCTTCCCCACACACTGAAACCTCTTCCCCACACGCTGAATCTTCTTCCACAACCACTGAATCCCATCCACACACACTGAAACCTCTTCCACACAAGCTGAACCCCCTTCCCCAGACACTGAAACCCCTTCCACACACACTGTGACCCCTTCCCCGCACACTGAAACCCCTTCCCCACAGACTGAAACACATCCCCACAGACTGAAACGACTTCCGCACACACTGATACCCATCCCCACGCACTGAAACCTCTTCCACACACACTGCAACCTTTGCCTACAGACTGAAACCTTTCCCCACACACTGAAACCTCTTCCCCACAAACTGAAACCCCTTCCCCACGCACTGAAACCTCCTCCACACACACTGAAACATCTTCCCCACACACTGAAACCTCTTCCCCACACACTGAAACACCTTCCCCACAAACTGAAACCCATCCCCACACACTGAAACCTCTTCCCCAAACACTGAAACCTCTTCCCCACACACTGAAACCCATCCCCACACACTGAAACCCCTTCCTCACACAGTGAAACCCATCCACACACACTGAAACCATTCCCCACACATTTAAACCTCTTCCCACACACTGAAACCTCTTCCCCACACACTGAAACCTCTTCCCCACTAACTGAAACTCCTTCCCCACGCACTGAATCCTCTTCCACACACACTGAAACATCTTCCCCACACACTGAAACCTCTTCCCCACACACTGAAACTTCTTCCCCACACACTGGACCCCCTTCCCCGCACACTGAAACCTCTTTCCGACACACTGATTCCCCTTCACCACACACTGGAACCCCTTCCCCACACACTGAAACCTCTTCCCCACACACGGAAACCTTTTCCCCACAGACTGAAACCTCTTCCCCACACACTGAATCCCCTTCACCACACACTGAAACCCCTTCCCCACACAATGAAACCTCTTCCCCACACACTGAAAGCACTTCCCCACAGACTGAAAGCACTTCCCCACAGACTGAAACCTCTTCCCCACGCAGTTAAACCCCTTCCCCACGCACTGAAACCTCTTCCACACACACTGAAACCTCTTCCCCACACACTGAAACCTCTTCCCCACACACTGAAACTCCTTCCCCACGCACTGAAACCTCTTCCACACACAGTGAAACAATTTCCCCACACACTGAAACCTCTTCACCACACGCTGAAACTTCTTCCACACCCACTGAAACTCATCCCCACTCACTGAAATCCCTTACACACACACTGAAACCTCTTCCACACACACTGAAACCCATTCCCCACACACGGAAACCCCTTCCGCACACACTGAAACGCCATCCCCATACACTGAAACCATTCCCCACACACTGAAACCTCTTCCCCACACACTGAAACCTCTTCCCCACAAACTGAAACTCCTTCCCAACGCACTGAATCCTCTTCCACACACACTGAAACATCTTCCCCACACACTGAAACCTCTTCCCCACGCGCTGAATCTTCTTCCACAACCACTGAAACCCATCCCCACACACTGAAACCACTTCCCCACACACTGAAACCTCTTCCCCACGCACCGAAACCTCTTCCACACAGACTGAAACCCTTCCCCACACACTGAAACATCTTCCCCACACACTGAAACCCCTTCCCCACGCACTGAAACCTGCTCCACACACACTGAAACATCTTCCCCACACACTGAAACCTCTTCCCCACACGCTGAATCTTCTTCCACAACCACTGAAACCCATCCCCACACATTGAAACCCCTTCCACACACACTGAAACCTCTTCCACACAAACTGAAACCCCTTCCTCAGACACTGAAACCCCATCCACACACAATGTAACCCCTTCCCCGCACACTGAAACCCCTTCCCCACGCACTGAAACCTCTTCCACACACACTGAAACCATTCCCTACAGACTGAAACCCTTCCCCACACACAGGAACCTCTTCCCCACAAACTGAAACCCCTTCCCCACACACAGAAAGCCATCCCCACACACAGAAATCTCTTCACCACACACGGAAAGCCCTTCCCCACACAGTGAAACCCATCCCCACACACTGAAAGCTCTTCCCCACACACTGCAACCTCTTCCCCACACACTGAAACCCCTTAACCACACACTGGAACCCCTTCGCCACACACTGAAACCTCTTCCCCACACACTGAAACACCTTCCCCACAAACTGAAACCCATCCCCACACACTGAAACCTCTTCCCCACACACTGAAACCTCTTCCCCACACACTGAAACCCATCCCCACACACTGAAACCCCTTCCTCACACAGTGAAACCCATCCACACACACTGAAACCATTCCCCACACATTTAAACCTCTTCCCACACACTGAAACCTCTTCGCCACAGAATGAGACCCTTGCCCACACACTGAAGCCTCTTCCCCACACACTGAAACTTCTTCCCCACACACTGGATCCCCTTCCCCGCACACTGAAACCTCTTTCCGACACACTGATTCCCATTCACCACACACTGAAACCCCTTCCCCACACACTGAAACCTCTTCCCCACACACGGAAACCTTTTCCCCACAGACTGAAACCTCTTCCCCACACACTGAATCCCCTTCACCACACACTGAAAACCCTTCCCCACACAATGAAACCTCTTCCCCACACACTGAAAGCACTTCCCCACAGACAGAAAGCACTTCCCCACAGACTGAAACCTCTTCCCCACGCAGTGAAACCCCTTCCCCACGCACTGAAACCTCTTCCACACACACTGAAACCTCTTCCCCACACACTGAAACCTCTTCCCCACACACTGAAGCTCCTTCCCCACGCACTGAACCCTCTTCCACACACAGTGAAACAATTTCCCCACACACTGAAACCTCTTCACCACACGCTGAAACTTCTTCCACACCCACTGAAACTCATCCCCACTCACTGAAATCCCTTACACACACACTGAAACATCTTCCACACACACTGAAACCCATTCCCCACACACGGAAACCCCTTCCGCACACACTGAAACGCCATCCCCATACACTGAAACCATTCCCCACACACTGAAACCTCTTCCCCACACACTGAAACCTCTTCCCCACTAACTGAAACTCCTTCCCCACGCACTGAATCCTCTTCCACAAACACTGAAACATCTTCCCCACACACTGACACCTCTTCCCCACACACTGAAACTTCTTCCCCACACACTGGACCCCCTTCCCCGCACACTGAAACCTCTTTCCGACACACTGATTCCCCTTCACCACACACTGGAACCCCTTCCCCACACACTGAAACCTCTTCCCCACACACGGAAACCTTTTCCCCACAGACTGAAACCTCTTCCCCACACACTGAATCCCCTTCACCACACACTGAAACCCCTTCCCCACACAATGAAACCTCTTCCCCACACACTGAAAGCACTTCCCCACAGACTGAAAGCACTTCCCCACAGACTGAAACCTCTTCCCCACGCAGTTAAACCCCTTCCCCACGCACTGAAACCTCTTCCACACACACTGAAACCTCTTCCCCACACACTGAAACCTCTTCCCCACACACTGAAACTCCTTCCCCACGCACTGAAACCTCTTCCACACACAGTGAAACAATTTCCCCACACACTGAAACCTCTTCACCACACGCTGAAACTTCTTCCACACCCACTGAAACTCATCCCCACTCACTGAAATCCCTTACACACACACTGAAACCTCTTCCACACACACTGAAACCCATTCCCCACACACGGAAACCCCTTCCGCACACACTGAAACGCCATCCCCATACACTGAAACCATTCCCCACACACTGAAACCTCTTCCCCACACACTGAAACCTCTTCCCCACAAACTGAAACTCCTTCCCAACGCACTGAATCCTCTTCCACACACACTGAAACATCTTCCCCACACACTGAAACCTCTTCCCCACGCGCTGAATCTTCTTCCACAACCACTGAAACCCATCCCCACACACTGAAACCACTTCCCCACACACTGAAACCTCTTCCCCACGCACCGAAACCTCTTCCACACAGACTGAAACCCTTCCCCACACACTGAAACATCTTCCCCACACACTGAAACCCCTTCCCCACGCACTGAAACCTGCTCCACACACACTGAAACATCTTCCCCACACACTGAAACCTCTTCCCCACACGCTGAATCTTCTTCCACAACCACTGAAACCCATCCCCACACATTGAAACCCCTTCCACACACACTGAAACCTCTTCCACACAAACTGAAACCCCTTCCTCAGACACTGAAACCCCATCCACACACAATGTAACCCCTTCCCCGCACACTGAAACCCCTTCCCCACGCACTGAAACCTCTTCCACACACACTGAAACCATTCCCTACAGACTGAAACCCTTCCCCACACACAGGAACCTCTTCCCCACAAACTGAAACACCTTCCCCACACACAGAAAGCCATCCCCACACACAGAAATCTCTTCACCACACACGGAAAGCCCTTCCCCACACAGTGAAACCCATCCCCACACACTGAAAGCTCTTCCCCACACACTGCAACCTCTTCCCCACACACTGAAACCCCTTAACCACACACTGGAACCCCTTCGCCACACACTGAAACCTCTTCCCCACACACTGAAACACCTTCCCCACAAACTGAAACCCATCCCCACACACTGAAACCTCTTCCCCACACACTGAAACCTCTTCCCCACACACTGAAACCCATCCCCACACACTGAAACCCCTTCCTCACACGGTGAAACCCATCCACACACACTGTAACCATTCCCCACACATTTAAACCTCTTCCCACACACTGAAACCTCTTCGCCACAGAATGAGACCCTTGCCCACACACTGAAGCCTCTTCCCCACACACTGAAACTTCTTCCCCACACACTGGATCCCCTTCCCCGCACACTGAAACCTCTTTCCGACACACTGATTCCCCTTCACCACACACTGAAACCCCTTCCCCACACACTGAAACCTCTTCCCCACACACGGAAACCTTTTCCCCACAGACTGAAACCTCTTCCCCACACACTGAATCCCCTTCACCACACACTGAAAACCCTTCCCCACACAATGAAACCTCTTCCCCACACACTGAAAGCACTTCCCCACAGACAGAAAGCACTTCCCCACAGACTGAAACCTCTTCCCCACGCAGTGAAACCCCTTCCCCACGCACTGAAACCTCTTCCACACACACTGAAACCTCTTCCCCACACACTGAAACCTCTTCCCCACACACTGAAGCTCCTTCCCCACGCACTGAACCCTCTTCCACACACAGTGAAACAATTTCCCCACACACTGAAACCTCTTCACCACACGCTGAAACTTCTTCCACACCCACTGAAACTCATCCCCACTCACTGAAATCCCTTACACACACACTGAAACATCTTCCACACACACTGAAACCCATTCCCCACACACGGAAACCCCTTCCGCACACACTGAAACGCCATCCCCATACACTGAAACCATTCCCCACACACTGAAACCTCTTCCCCACACACTGAAACCTCTTCCCCACTAACTGAAACTCCTTCCCCACGCACTGAATCCTCTTCCACACACACTGAAACATCTTCCCCACACACTGACACCTCTTCCCCACACACTGAAACTTCTTCCCCACACACTGGACCCCCTTCCCCGCACACTGAAACCTCTTTCCGACACACTGATTCCCCTTCACCACACACTGGAACCCCTTCCCCACACACTGAAACCTCTTCCCCACACACGGAAACCTTTTCCCCACAGACTGAAACCTCTTCCCCACACACTGAATCCCCTTCACCACACACTGAAACCCCTTCCCCACACAATGAAACCTCTTCCCCACACACTGAAAGCACTTCCCCACAGACTGAAAGCACTTCCCCACAGACTGAAACCTCTTCCCCACGCAGTTAAACCCCTTCCCCACGCACTGAAACCTCTTCCACACACACTGAAACCTCTTCCCCACACACTGAAACCTCTTCCCCACACACTGAAACTCCTTCCCCACGCACTGAAACCTCTTCCACACACAGTGAAACAATTTCCCCACACACTGAAACCTCTTCACCACACGCTGAAACTTCTTCCACACCCACTGAAACTCATCCCCACTCACTGAAATCCCTTACACACACACTGAAACCTCTTCCACACACACTGAAACCCATTCCCCACACACGGAAACCCCTTCCGCACACACTGAAACGCCATCCCCATACACTGAAACCATTCCCCACACACTGAAACCTCTTCCCCACACACTGAAACCTCTTCCCCACAAACTGAAACTCCTTCCCAACGCACTGAATCCTCTTCCACACACACTGAAACATCTTCCCCACACACTGAAACCTCTTCCCCACGCGCTGAATCTTCTTCCACAACCACTGAAACCCATCCCCACACACTGAAACCACTTCCCCACACACTGAAACCTCTTCCCCACGCACCGAAACCTCTTCCACACAGACTGAAACCCTTCCCCACACACTGAAACATCTTCCCCACACACTGAAACCCCTTCCCCACGCACTGAAACCTGCTCCACACACACTGAAACATCTTCCCCACACACTGAAACCTCTTCCCCACACGCTGAATCTTCTTCCACAACCACTGAAACCCATCCCCACACATTGAAACCCCTTCCACACACACTGAAACCTCTTCCACACAAACTGAAACCCCTTCCTCAGACACTGAAACCCCATCCACACACAATGTAACCCCTTCCCCGCACACTGAAACCCCTTCCCCACGCACTGAAACCTCTTCCACACACACTGAAACCATTCCCTACAGACTGAAACCCTTCCCCACACACAGGAACCTCTTCCCCACAAACTGAAACCCCTTCCCCACACACAGAAAGCCATCCCCACACACAGAAATCTCTTCACCACACACGGAAAGCCCTTCCCCACACAGTGAAACCCATCCCCACACACTGAAAGCTCTTCCCCACACACTGCAACCTCTTCCCCACACACTGAAACCCCTTAACCACACACTGGAACCCCTTCGCCACACACTGAAACCTCTTACCCACACACTGAAACCCCTTACCCACAGACTGAAACCACTTCCCCACACACAGAAATCTCTTCCCCACACACTGAAACCTCTTCCCGACACACTGAAACCCCTTATCCACACATTGAAACCCCTTTCACACACACTGAAACCTCTTCCCCACAGACGGAACCCTCTTCCGCACAGACTGAAACCCCTTCCCCACACACTGAAAACCATCCCCACACACTGAAAGATCATCCCCACACACTGAAACCCCTTCCCCACACACTGAAACCCCTTCCCCACACACTGAAACCCAACCCCACACACTGAAACCTCATCCACACACACTGAAACCCCTTCCCCACACACTGAAACCCATCCCCAAACACTGAAACCCCTTCCCCACACACTGAAACCCATCCCCACACACTGAAAACCTTCCCCACACACTGAAAACCTTCCCCACACTCTGAAACCTCTTCACACATGCGGAACCCTCTTCCCCACACAGTGAAACCCCTTTGCCGCACACTGAAACCTCTGTCCCACACACTGAATCCCCTTCACCACACACTGAAACCTCTTCCCCACACACTGAAACCTCTTCCCCACGCACTGAAACATCTCCCCCACACACTGAAACCTCTTCCCCGCACTCTGAAACCACTTCCCCACACACTGAAACATCTTCCCCACACACTGAAACCTCTTCCCCACACACTGAAACCTCTTCCCCACAGACTGAAACCCTTCCCCACACACTGAAACCCCTTCCCCACGCACTGAAACCTCCTCCACACTAGCTGAAACCCCTTCCCCAGACATTGAAACCCCTTCCACACAAGCTGAAACCCCTTCCCCAGACACTGAAACCCCTTCCACACACACTGTAAACCCTTCCCCGCACACTGAAACCCCTTCCCCACGCACTGAAACCCTTTCCCCACACACTGAAACCCCTTCCCCACAGACTGAAACACATCCCCACAGACTGAAACCACTTCCGCACACACTGAAACCCATCCCCACGCACTGAAACCTCTTCCACACACAATGAAACCTTTGCCTACAGACTGAAACCTTTCCCCAGACACTGAAACCTCTTCCCCACAAACTGAAACCCCTTCCCCACGCACTGAAACCTCCTCCACACACACTGAAACATATTCCCCACACACTGAAACCTCTTCCCCACACACTGAAACACCTTCCCCACAAACTGAAACCCATCCCCACACACTGAAACCTCTTCCCCACACACAGAAACCCCTTCCCCACACACTGAAACCCATCCCCACACACTGAAACCCCTTCCTCACACAGTGAAACCCATTCACACACAATGAAACCCTTCCCCACACATTTAAACCTCTTCCCACACACTGAAACCTCTACGCCACAGAATGAGACCCTTGCCCACACACTGAAACCTCTTCCCCACACACTGAAACTTCTTCCCCACACACTGGATCCCCTTCCCCGCACACTGAAACCACTTTCCGACTCACTGATTCCCCTTCACCACACACTGAAACCCCTTCCCCACACACTGAAACCTCTTCCCCACATACGGAAACATTTTCCCCACAGACTGAAACCTCTTCCCCACACACTGAATCCCCTTCACCACACACGGAAACCCCTTCCCCACACAATGAAACCTCTTCCCCACACACTGAAAGCACTTCCCCACAGACTGAAACCTCTTCCCCACGCAGTGAAACCCCTTCCCCACGCACTGAAACCTCTTCCACACACACTGAAACCTCTTCCCCACACACTGAAACCTCTTCCCCACACACTGGAACCCCTTCCCCGCACACTGAAACCACTTTCCCACACACTGATTCCCCTTCAGCACACACTGAAACCCCTTCCTCACACACTGAAACCTCTTCCCCACGCACTGAAACCTCTTCCACACACACTGAAACCTCTTCCCCAAACACTGAAACCTCGTCCCCACACACTGAAACTCCTTCCCCACACACTGAAACGTCTTCACCACACGCTGAAACTTCTTCCACACCCACTGAAACCCATCCCCACTCATTTGCAATCCCTTACACACCCACTGAAACCTCTTCCACACACACTGAAACCCATTCCCCACAAACGGAAACCCCTTCGGCGCACACTGAAACGCCATCCCGACACACTGAAACCCTTCCCCACACACTGAAACCTCTTCCCCACACACTGAAACCTCTTCCCCACACACTGAAACTCCTTCCCCACACACTGAAACCTCTTCCCCACACACTGAAACCTCTTCCCCACACGCTGAATCTTCTTCCACAACCACTGAAACCCATCCCCACACACTGAAACCCCTTCCACAAACACTGAAACCTCTTCCACACAAACTGAAACCCCTTCCCCAGACAATGAAACCCCTTCCACATACACTGTAAACCCTTCCCCGCACACTGAAACCCCTTCCCCACGCACTGAAAACCCTTCCCCACACGCTGAAACCCCTTCCCCACAAACTGAAACCCATCCCGACAGACTGAAACACATCCCCACAGACTGAAACCCCTTCCCCACACACTGAAACTCATCCCCACGCACTGAAACCTCTTCCACACACACTGAAACCTTTCCCTACAGACTGAAACCCTTCCCCACACACAGGAACCTCTTCCCCACAAACTGAAACCCCTTCCCCACACACAGAAAGCCATCCCCACACACTGAAACCTCTTCCCCACACACGGAAAGCCCTTCCCCACACAGTGAAACCCATCCCCACACACTGAAACCTCTTCCCCACACACTGCAACCTCTTCCCCACACACTGAAACCCCTTACCCACACACTGGAACCCCTTCGTAACACAGTGGAACCTCTTACCCACACACTGAAACCCTTTACCCACAGACTGAAACCACTTCCCCACACACAGAAATCTCTTCCCCACACACTGATACCTCTTCCCGACACACTGAAACCCCTTATCCACACATTGAAACCCCTTTCACACACACAGAAACCTCTTTCCCACATACGAAACCCTCTTCCGCACAGACTGAAACCCCTTCCCCACACAGTGAAAACCATCCCCACACACTGAAACATCATCCCCACACACTGAAACCGGTTCCCCACACACTGAAACCCCTTCCCCACACACTGAAACCCAACCCCCCACACTGAAACCTCATCCCCACACACTGAAACCCCTTCCCCACACACTGAAACCCATCCCCACACACTGAAACCCCTTCCCCACACTGAAACCCATCCCCACACACTGAAAACGTTCCCCACACACTGAAAACCTTCCCCACACTCTGAAACCTCTTCACACATGCGGAACCCTCTTCCCCACACAGTGAAACCCCTTTGCCGCACACTGAAACCTCTGTCCCACACACTGAATCCCCTTCACCACACACTGAAACCTCTTCCCCACACACTGAAACCTCTTCCCCACGCACTGAAACATCTTCCCCACACACTGAAACCTCTTCCCCGCACTCAGAAATCACTTCCACCAACACACTGACACATCTTCCCCACACACTGAAACCTCTTCCCCACACACTGAAACCTCTTCCCCACAGACTGAAACCCTTCCCCACACACTGAAACCTCCTCCACACACACTGAAACATCTTCCCCACACACTGAAACCTCTTCCCCACACGCTGAATCTTCTTTCACAACCACTGAAACCCATCCACACACACTGAAACCTCTTCCACACAAGCTGAAACCCCTTCCCCAGACACTGAAACCCCTTCCACACACACTGTGACCCCTTCCCCGCACACTGAAACCCCTTCCCCACGCACTGAAACCCTTTCCCCACACACTGAAACCCCTTCCCCACAGACTGAAACACATCCCCACAGACTGAAACACATCCCCACAGACTGAAAGCACTTCCGCACACACTGATACCCATCCTCACGCACTGAAACCTCTTCCACACACACTGAAACCTTTGCCTACAGACTGAAACCTTTCCCCACACACTGAAACCTCTTCCCCACAAACTGAAACCCCTTCCCCACGCACTGAAGCCTCCTCCACACACACTGAAACATCTTCCCCACACACTGAAACCTCTTCCCCACACACTGAAACACCTTCCCCACAAACTGAAACCCATCCCCACACACTGAAACCTCTTCCCCACACACTGAAACATCTTCCCCACACACTGAAACCCATCCCCACAAACTGAAACCCCTTCCTCACACAGTGAAACCCATCCACACACACTGAAACCATTCCCCACACATTTAAACCTCTTCCCACACACAGAAACCTCTTCGCCACGGAATGAGACCCTTGCCCACACACTGAAACCTCTTCCCCACACACTGAAACTTCTTCCCCACACACTGGATCCCCTTCCCCGCACACTGAAACCTCTTTCCGACACACTGATTCCCCTTCACCACACACTGAAACCCCTTCCCCACACACTGAAACCTCTTCCCCACACACGGAAACCTTTTCCCCACAGACTGAAACCTCTTCCCCACAAACTGAATCCCCTTCACCACACACTGAAACCCCTTCCCCACACAATGAAACCTCTTCCCCACACACTGAAAGCACTTCCCCACAGACTGAAAGCACTTCCCCACAGACTGAAACCTCTTCCCCACGCAGTGAAACCCCTTCCCCACGCACTGAAACATCTTCCACACACACTGAAACCTCTTCCCCACACACTGAAACCTCTTCCCCACACACTGAAACTCCTTCCCCACGCACTGAAACCTCTTCCACACACAGTGAAACAATTTCCACACACACTGAAACCTCTTCACCACACGCTGAAACTTCTTCCACACCCACTGAAACTCATCCCCACTCACTGAAATCCCTTACACACACACTGAAACCTCTTCCACACACACTGACACCCATTCCCCACACACGGAAACCCCTTCCGCACACACTGAAACGCCATCCCCATACACTGAAACCATTCCCCACGCACTGAATCCTCTTCCACACACACTGAAACATCTTCCCCACACACTGAAACCTCTTCCCCACACGCTGAATCTTCTTCCACAACCACTGAAACCCATCCCCGCACACTGAAACCACTTCCCCACACACTGAAACCTCTTCCCCACGCACTGAAACCTCTTCCACACAGACTGAAACCCTTCCCCACACACTGAAACATCTTCCCCACACACTGAAACCCCTTCCCCACGCACTGAAACCTGCTCCACACACACTGAAACATCTTCCCCACACACTGAAACCTCTTCCCCACACGCTGAATCTTCTTCCACAGCCACTGAAACCCATCCCCACACATTGAAACCCCTTCCACACACACTGAAACCTCTTCCACACAAACTGAAACCCCTTCCTCAGACACTGAAACCCCTTCCACACACAATGTAACCCCTTCCACACACACTGAAACCATTCCCTACAGACTGAAACCCTTCCCCACACACAGGAACCTCTTCCCCACAAACTGAAACCTCTTCCCCACACACAGAAAGCCATCCCCACACACAGAAACCTCTTCCCCACACACGGAAAGCCCTTCCCCACACAGTGAAACCCATCCCCACACACTGAAACCTCTTCCCCACACACTGCAACCTCTTCCCCACACACTGAAACCCCTTAACCACACACTGGAACCCCTTCGCCACACACTGAAACCTCTTACCCACACACTGAAACCCCTTACCCACAGACTGAAACCACTTCCCCACACACAGAAATCTCTTCCCCACACACTGAAACCTCTTCCCGACACACTGAAACCCCTTATCCACACATTGAAACCCCTTTCACACACACTGAAACCTCTTCCCCACAGACGGAACCCTCTTCCGCACAGACTGAAACCCCTTCCCCACACACTGAAAACCATCCCCACACACTGAAAGATCATCCCCACACACTGAAACCCCTTCCCCACACACTGAATCCCCTTCCCCACACACTGAAACCCAACCCCACACACTGAAACCTCATCCCCACACACTGAAACCCCTTCCCCACACACTGAAAACCTTCCCCACACACTGAAAACCTTCCCCACACTCTGAAACCTCTTCACACATGCGGAACCCTCTTCCCCACACAGTGAAACCCCTTTGCCACACACTGAAACCTCTGTCCCACACACTGAATCCCCTTCACCACACACTGAAACCTCTTCCCCACACACTAAAACCTCTTCCCCACGCACTGAAACATCTTCCCCACACACTGAAACCTCTTCCCCGCACTCTGAAACCACTTCCCCACACACTGAAACATCTTCCCCACACACTGAAACCTCTTCCCCACACACTGAAACCTCTTCCCCACAGACTGAAACCCTTCCCCACACACTGAAACCCCTTCCCCACGCACTGAAACCTCCTCCACACACACTGAAACATCTTCCCCACACACTGAAACCTCTTCCCCACACGCTGTATCTTCTTCCACAACCACTGAAACCCATCCACACACACTGAAACCTCTTCCACACAAGCTGAAACCCTTTCCCCAGACACTGAAACCCCTTCCCCACACACTGAAACCCAACCCCCCACACTGAAACCTCATCCCCACACACTGAAACCCCTTCCCCACACACTGAAACCCATCCCCACACACTGAAACCCCTTCCCCACACTGAAACCCATCCCCACACACTGAAAACGTTCCCCACACACTGAAAACCTTCCCCACACTCTGAAACCTCTTCACACATGCGGAACCCTCTTCCCCACACAGTGAAACCCCTTTGCCGCACACTGAAACCTCTGTCCCACACACTGAATCCCCTTCACCACACACTGAAACCTCTTCCCCACACACTGAAACCTCTTCCCCACGCACTGAAACATCTTCCCCACACACTGAAACCTCTTCCCCGCACTCAGAAATCACTTCCACCAACACACTGACACATCTTCCCCACACACTGAAACCTCTTCCCCACACACTGAAACCTCTTCCCCACAGACTGAAACCCTTCCCCACACACTGAAACCTCCTCCACACACACTGAAACATCTTCCCCACACACTGAAACCTCTTCCCCACACGCTGAATCTTCTTTCACAACCACTGAAACCCATCCACACACACTGAAACCTCTTCCACACAAGCTGAAACCCCTTCCCCAGACACTGAAACCCCTTCCACACACACTGTGACCCCTTCCCCGCACACTGAAACCCCTTCCCCACGCACTGAAACCCTTTCCCCACACACTGAAACCCCTTCCCCACAGACTGAAACACATCCCCACAGACTGAAAGCACTTCCGCACACACTGATACCCATCCTCACGCACTGAAACCTCTTCCACACACACTGAAACCTTTGCCTACAGACTGAAACCTTTCCCCACACACTGAAACCTCTTCCCCACAAACTGAAACCCCTTCCCCACGCACTGAAGCCTCCTCCACACACACTGAAACATCTTCCCCACACACTGAAACCTCTTCCCCACACACTGAAACACCTTCCCCACAAACTGAAACCCATCCCCACACACTGAAACCTCTTCCCCACACACTGAAACATCTTCCCCACACACTGAAACCCATCCCCACAAACTGAAACCCCTTCCTCACACAGTGAAACCCATCCACACACACTGAAACCATTCCCCACACATTTAAACCTCTTCCCACACACAGAAACCTCTTCGCCACGGAATGAGACCCTTGCCCACACACTGAAACCTCTTCCCCACACACTGAAACTTCTTCCCCACACACTGGATCCCCTTCCCCGCACACTGAAACCTCTTTCCGACACACTGATTCCCCTTCACCACACACTGAAACCCCTTCCCCACACACTGAAACCTCTTCCCCACACACGGAAACCTTTTCCCCACAGACTGAAACCTCTTCCCCACAAACTGAATCCCCTTCACCACACACTGAAACCCCTTCCCCACACAATGAAACCTCTTCCCCACACACTGAAAGCACTTCCCCACAGACTGAAAGCACTTCCCCACAGACTGAAACCTCTTCCCCACGCAGTGAAACCCCTTCCCCACGCACTGAAACATCTTCCACACACACTGAAACCTCTTCCCCACACACTGAAACCTCTTCCCCACACACTGAAACTCCTTCCCCACGCACTGAAACCTCTTCCACACACAGTGAAACAATTTCCACACACACTGAAACCTCTTCACCACACGCTGAAACTTCTTCCACACCCACTGAAACTCATCCCCACTCACTGAAATCCCTTACACACACACTGAAACCTCTTCCACACACACTGACACCCATTCCCCACACACGGAAACCCCTTCCGCACACACTGAAACGCCATCCCCATACACTGAAACCATTCCCCACGCACTGAATCCTCTTCCACACACACTGAAACATCTTCCCCACACACTGAAACCTCTTCCCCACACGCTGAATCTTCTTCCACAACCACTGAAACCCATCCCCGCACACTGAAACCACTTCCCCACACACTGAAACCTCTTCCCCACGCACTGAAACCTCTTCCACACAGACTGAAACCCTTCCCCACACACTGAAACATCTTCCCCACACACTGAAACCCCTTCCCCACGCACTGAAACCTGCTCCACACACACTGAAACATCTTCCCCACACACTGAAACCTCTTCCCCACACGCTGAATCTTCTTCCACAGCCACTGAAACCCATCCCCACACATTGAAACCCCTTCCACACACACTGAAACCTCTTCCACACAAACTGAAACCCCTTCCTCAGACACTGAAACCCCTTCCACACACAATGTAACCCCTTCCACACACACTGAAACCATTCCCTACAGACTGAAACCCTTCCCCACACACAGGAACCTCTTCCCCACAAACTGAAACCTCTTCCCCACACACAGAAAGCCATCCCCACACACAGAAACCTCTTCCCCACACACGGAAAGCCCTTCCCCACACAGTGAAACCCATCCCCACACACTGAAACCTCTTCCCCACACACTGCAACCTCTTCCCCACACACTGAAACCCCTTAACCACACACTGGAACCCCTTCGCCACACACTGAAACCTCTTACCCACACACTGAAACCCCTTACCCACAGACTGAAACCACTTCCCCACACACAGAAATCTCTTCCCCACACACTGAAACCTCTTCCCGACACACTGAAACCCCTTATCCACACATTGAAACCCCTTTCACACACACTGAAACCTCTTCCCCACAGACGGAACCCTCTTCCGCACAGACTGAAACCCCTTCCCCACACACTGAAAACCATCCCCACACACTGAAAGATCATCCCCACACACTGAAACCCCTTCCCCACACACTGAATCCCCTTCCCCACACACTGAAACCCAACCCCACACACTGAAACCTCATCCCCACACACTGAAACCCCTTCCCCACACACTGAAAACCTTCCCCACACACTGAAAACCTTCCCCACACTCTGAAACCTCTTCACACATGCGGAACCCTCTTCCCCACACAGTGAAACCCCTTTGCCACACACTGAAACCTCTGTCCCACACACTGAATCCCCTTCACCACACACTGAAACCTCTTCCCCACACACTAAAACCTCTTCCCCACGCACTGAAACATCTTCCCCACACACTGAAACCTCTTCCCCGCACTCTGAAACCACTTCCCCACACACTGAAACATCTTCCCCACACACTGAAACCTCTTCCCCACACACTGAAACCTCTTCCCCACAGACTGAAACCCTTCCCCACACACTGAAACCCCTTCCCCACGCACTGAAACCTCCTCCACACACACTGAAACATCTTCCCCACACACTGAAACCTCTTCCCCACACGCTGTATCTTCTTCCACAACCACTGAAACCCATCCACACACACTGAAACCTCTTCCACACAAGCTGAAACCCTTTCCCCAGACACTGAAACCCCTTCCACACACACTGTAACCCCTTCCCCGCACACTGAAACCCCTTCCCCAAGCACTGAAACCCTTTCCCCACACACTGAAACCCCTTCGCCACAGACTGAAACACATCCCCACAGACTGAAACACATCCCCACAGACTGAAACCACTTCCGCACACACTGAAACCCATCCCCACGCACTGAACCCTCTTCCACACACACTGAAACCTTTGCCTACAGACTGAAACCTTTCCCCAGACACTGAAACCTCTTCCCCACAAACTGAAACCCCTTCCCCACGCACTGAAACCTCCTCCACACACACTGAAACATCTTCCCCACACACTGAAACCTCTTCCCCACACACTGAAACACCTTCCCCACAAACTGAAACCCATCCCCACACACTGAAACCTCTTCCCCACACACTGAAACCCCTTCCCCACACACTGAAACCCATCCCCACACACTGAAACCCCTTCCTCACACAGTGAAACCCATCCACACACAATGAAACCCTTCCCCACACATTTAAACCTCTTCCCACACCCTGAAACCTCTACGCCACAGAATGAGACCCTTGCCCACACACTGAAACCTCTTCCCCACACACTGAAACTTCTTCCCCACACACTGGATCCCCTTCCCCGCACACTGAAACCTCTTTCCGACACACTGATTCCCCTTCACCACACATTGAAACCCCTTCCCCACACACTGAAACCTCTTCCCCACACACGGAAACCTTTTCCCCACAGACTGAAACCTCTTCCCCACACACTGAATACCCTTCACCAAACACTGAATCCCCTTCCCCACACAATGAAACCTCTTCCCCACACACTGAAAGCACTTCCCCACAGACTGAACGCAAATCCCCACAGACTGAAACCTCTTCCCCACGCAGTGAAACCCCTTCCCCACGCTCTGAAACCTCTTCCACACACACTGAAAACTCTTCCCCACACACTGAAACTCCTTCCCCACGCACTGAAACCTCTTCCACACACACTGAAATCTCCTCCCCACAGACTGAAACCTCATCCTCACACACTGAAACCTCTTCCCCACACACTGAAAGCACTTCCCCACAGACTGAAAGCACTTCCCCACAGACTGAAACCTCTTCCCCACGCAGTGAAACCCCTTCCCCACGCACTGAAACCTCTTCCACACACACTGAAACCTCTTCCCCACACACTGAAACCTCTTCCCCACACACTGAAACTCCTTCCCCACGCACTGAAACCTCTTCCACACACAGTGAAACAATTTCCCCACACACTGAAACCTCTTCACCACACGCTGAAACTTCTTTCACACCCACTGAAACTCATCCCCACTCACTGAAATCCCTTACACACACACTGAAACCTCTTCCACACACACTGAAACCCATTCCCCACACACGGAAACCCCTTCCGCACACACTGAAACGCCATCCCCATACACTGAAACCTCTTCCCCACACACTGAAACCTCTTCCCCACAAACTGAAACTCCTTCCCCACGCACTGAATCCTCTTCCACACACACTGAAACATCTTCCCCACACACTGAAACCTCTTCCCCACACGCTGAATCTTCTTCCACAACCACTGAAACCCATCCCCACACACTGAAACCACTTCCCCACACACTGAAACCTCTTCCCCACGCACTGAAACCTCTTCCACACAGACTGAAACCCTTCCCCACACACTGAAACATCTTCCCCACACACTGAAACCACTTCCCCACGCACTGAAACCTGCTCCACACACACTGAAACATCTTCCACACACACTGAAACCTCTTCCCCACAAGCTGAATCTTCTTCCACAACCACTGAAACCCATCCCCACACATTGAAACCCCTTCCACACACACTGAAACCCCTTATCCACACATTGAAACCCCTTTCACACACACAGAAACCTCTTCCCCACATACAGAACCCTCTTCCGCACAGACTGAAACCCCTTCCCCACACACTGAAAAACATCCCCACACACTGAAACATCATCCCCACACACTGAAACCCGTTCCCCACACACTGAAACCCCTTCCCACACACTGAAACCCAACCCCACACACTGAAACCTCATCCCCACACACTGAAATCCCTTCCCCACACACTGAAACCCATCCCCACACACTGAAACCCCTTCCCCCACACTGAAACCCATCCCCACACACTGAAAACATTCCCCACACACTGAAAACCTTCCCCACACTCTGAAACCTCTTCACACATGCGGAACCCTCTTCCCCACACAGTGAAACCCCTTTGCCGCACACTGAAACCTCTGTCCCACACACTGAATCCCCTTCACCACACACTGAAACCTCTTCCCCACACACTGAAACCTCTTCCCCACGCACTGAAACATCTTCCCCACACACTGAAACCTCTTCCCCGCACTCTGAAACCACTTCCCCACACACTGAAACATCTTCCCCACACACTGAAACCTCTTCTCCACACACTGAATCTTCTTCCACAACCACTGAAACCCATCCCCATACACTGAAACCCCTTCCACAAACACTGAAACCTCTTCCACACAAACTGAAACCCCTTCCCCAGACACTGAAACCCCTTCCACACACACTGTAAACCCTTCCCCGCACACTGAAACCCCTACCCCACGCGCAGAAACCCCTTCCCCACAAACTGAAACCCATCCCGACAGACTGAAACACATTCCCACAGACTGAAACCCCTTCCCCACACACTGAAACTAATCCCCACGCACTGAAACCTCTTCCACACACACTGAAACCTTTCCCTACAGACTGAACCCTTCCCCACACACAGGAACCTCTTCCCCACAAACTGAAACCCCTGCCCCACACACAGAAAGCCATCCCCACACACTGAAACCTCTTCCCCACACACGGAAAGCCCTTCCCCACACAGTGAAACCCATCCCCACACACTGAAACCTCTTCCCCACACACTGAAACCCCTTAACCACACACTGGAACCCCTTCGCCACACACTGAATCCTCTTACCCACACACTGAAACCCCTTACCCACAGAGTGAAACCACTTCCCCACACACAGAAATCTCTTCCCCACACACTGAAACCTCTTCCCGACACACTGAAACCCCTTATCCACACATTGAAACCCCTTTCACACACACTGAAACCTCTTCCCCACAGACGGAACCCTCTTCCGCACAGACTGAAACCCCTTCCCCACACACTGAAAACCATCCCCACACACTGAAACCCCTTCCCCACACACTGAAACCCAACCCCACACACTGAAACCTCATCCCCACACACTGAAACCCCTTCCCCACACACTGAAACCCATCCCCACACACTGAAACCCCTTCCCCACACACTGAAACCCATCCCCACACACTGAAAACCTTCCCCACACACTGAAAACCTTCCCCACACTCTGAAACCTCTTCACACATGCGGAACCCTCTTCCCCACACAGTGAAACCCCTTTGCCGCACACTGAAGCCTCTGTCCCACACACTGAATCCCCTTCACCACACACTGAAACCTCTTCCCCACACACTGAAACCTCTTCCCCACGCACTGAAACATCTTCCCCACACACTGAAACCTCTTCCCCGCACTCTGAAACCACTTCCCCACACACTGAAACATCTTCCCCACACACTGAAACCTCTTCCCCACACACTGAAACCTCTTCCCCACAGACTGAAACCCTTCCCCACACACTGAAACCCCTTCCCCACGCACTGAAACCTCCTCCACACAC
This sequence comes from Heterodontus francisci, assembly GCF_036365525.1. Classification (NCBI taxonomy): domain Eukaryota; kingdom Metazoa; phylum Chordata; class Chondrichthyes; order Heterodontiformes; family Heterodontidae; genus Heterodontus; species Heterodontus francisci. The sequence continues at coordinate 3,980,621 of NC_090395.1, read as the reverse complement.
ACTGAAACATCTTCCCCACACACTGAAACCTCTTCCCCACACGCTGAATCTTCTTCCACAACCACTGAAACCCATCCACACACACTGAAACCTCTTCCACACAAGCTGAAACCCCTTCCCCAGACACTGAAACCCCTTCCACACACACTGTGACCCCTTCCCCGCACACTGAAACCCCTTCCCCACGCACTGAAACCCTTTCCCCACACACTGAAACCCCTTCCCCACAGACTGAAACACATCCCCACAGACTGAAACACATCCCCACAGACTGAAACCACTTCCGCACACACTGATACCCATCCCCACGCACTGAAACCTCTTCCACACACACTGAAACCTTTGCCTACAGACTGAAACCTTTCCCCACACACTGAAACCTCTTCCTCACAAACTGAAACCCCTTCCCCACGCACTGAAACCTCCTCCACACACACTGAAACATCTTCCCCACACACTGAAACCTCTTCCCCACACACTGAAACACCTTCCCCACAAACTGAAACCCATCCCCACACACTGAAACCTCTTCCCCACACACTGAAACCCCTTCCCCACACACTGAAACCCATCCCCACACACTGAAACCCCTTCCTCACACAGTGAAACCCATCCACACACACTGAAACCATTCCCCACACATTTAAACCTCTTCCCACACACTGAAACCTCTTCACCACAGAATGAGACCCTTGCCCACACACTGAAACCTCTTCCACACACACTGAAACTTCTTCCCCACACACTGGATCCCCTTCCCCGCACACTGAAACCTCTTTCCGACACACTGATTCCCCTTCACCACACACTGAAACCCCTTCCCCACACACTGAAACCTCTTCCCCACACACGGAAACCTTTTCCCCACAGACTGAAACCTCTTCCCCACACACTGAATCCCCTTCACCACACACTGAAACCCCTTCCCCACACAATGAAACCTCTTCCCCACACACTGAAAGCACTTCCCCACAGACTGAAAGCACTTCCCCACAGACAGAAACCTCTTCCCCACGCAGTGAAACCCCTTCCCCACGCACTGAAACCTCTTCCACACACACTGAAACCTCTTCCCCACACACTGAAACCTCTTCCCCACACACTGAAACTCCTTCCCCACGCACTGAAACCTCTTCCACACACAGTGAAACAATTTCCCCACACACTGAAACCTCTTCACCACACGCTGAAACTTCTTCCACACCCACTGAATCATCCCCACTCACTGAAATCCCTTACACACACACTGAAACCTCTTCCACACACACTGAAACCCCTTCCCCACACACTGAAACCCAACCCCACACACTGAAACCTCATCCCCACACACTGAAACCCCTTCCCCACACACTGAAACCCATCCCCACACACTGAAACCCCTTCCCCACACACTGAAACCCATCCCCACACACTGAAAACCTTCCCCACACACTGAAACCCCTTCCCCACTCACTGAAACCCAACCCCACACACTGAAACCTCATCCCCACACACTGAAACCCCTTCCCCACACACTGAAACCCATCCCCACACACTGAAACCCCTTCCCCACACACTGAAACCCATCCCCACACACTGAAAACCTTCCCCACACACTGAAAACCTTCCCCACACTCTGAAACCTCTTCACACATGCGGAACCCTCTTCCCCACACAGTGAAACCCCTTTGCCGCACACAGAAGCCTCTGTCCCACACACTGAATCCCCTTCACCACACACTGAAACCTCTTCCCCACACACTGAAACCTCTTCCCCACGCACTGAAACATCTTCCCCACACACTGAAACCTCTTCCCCGCACTCTGAAACCACTTCCCCACACACTGAAACATCTTCCCCACACACTGAAACCTCTTCCCCACACACTGAAACCTCTTCCCCACAGACTGAAACCCTTCCCCACACACTGAAACCTCTTCCCCACGCACTGAAACCTCCTCCACACACACTGAAACATCTTCCCCACACACTGAAACCTCTTCCCCACACGCTGAATCTTCTTCCACAACCACTGAAACCCATCCACACACACTGAAACCTCTTCCACACAAGCTGAAACCCCTTCCCCAGACACTGAAACCCCTTCCACACACACTGTGACCCCTTCCCCGCACACTGAAACCCCTTCCCCACGCACTGAAACCCTTTCCCCACACACTGAAACCCCTTCCCCACAGACTGAAACACATCCCCACAGACTGAAACACATCCCCACAGACTGAAACCACTTCCGCACACACTGATACCCATCCCCACGCACTGAAACCTCTTCCACACACACTGAAACCTTTGCCTACAGACTGAAACCTTTCCCCACACACTGAAACCTCTTCCTCACAAACTGAAACCTCTTCCCCACGCACTGAAACCTCCTCCACACACACTGAAACATCTTCCCCACACACTGAAACCTCTTCCCCACACACTGAAACACCTTCCCCACAAACTGAAACCCATCCCCACACACTGAAACCTCTTCCCCACACACTGAAACCTCTTCCCCACACACTGAAACCCATCCCCACACACTGAAACCCCTTCCTCACACAGTGAAACCCATCCACACACACTGAAACCATTCCCCACACATTTAAACCTCTTCCCACACACTGAAACCTCTTCGCCACAGAATGAGACCCTTGCCCACACACTGAAACCTCTTCCCCACACACTGAAACTTCTTCCCCACACACTGGATCCCCTTCCCCGCACACTGAAACCTCTTTCCGACACACTGATTCCCCTTCACCACACACTGAAACCCCTTCCCCACACACTGAAACCTCTTCCCCACACACGGAAACCTTTTCCCCACAGACTGAAACCTCTTCCCCACACACTGAATCCCCTTCACCACACACTGAAACCCCTTCCCCACACAATGAAACCTCTTCCCCACACACTGAAAGCACTTCCCCACAGACTGAAAGCACTTCCCCACAGACAGAAACCTCTTCCCCACGCAGTGAAACCCCTTCCCCACGCACTGAAACCTCTTCCACACACACTGAAACCTCTTCCCCACACACTGAAACCTCTTCCCCACACACTGAAACTCCTTCCCCACGCACTGAAACCTCTTCCACACACAGTGAAACAATTTCCCCACACACTGAAACCTCTTCACCACACGCTGAAACTTCTTCCACACCCACTGAATCATCCCCACTCACTGAAATCCCTTACACACACACTGAAACCTCTTCCACACACACTGAAACCCATTCCCCACACACGGAAACCCCTTCCGCACACACTGAAACGCCATCCCCATACACTGAAACCATTCCCCACACACTGAAACCTCTTCCCCACACACTGAAACCTCTTCCCCACAAACTGAAACTCCTTCCCCACGCACTGAATCCTCTTCCACACACACTGAAACATCTTCCCCACACACTGAAACCTCTTCCCCACACGCTGAATCTTCTTCCACAACCACTGAAACCCATCCCCACACACTGAAACCAATTCCCCACACACTGAAACCTCTTCCCCACGCACTGAAACCTCTTCCACACAGACTGAAACCCTTCCCCACACACTGAAACATCTTCCCCACACACTGAAACCCCTTCCCCACGCACTGAAACCTGCTCCACACACACTGAAACATCTTCCTCACACACTGAAACCTCTTCCCCACACGCTGAATCTTCTTCCACAACCACTGAAACCCATCCCCACACATTGAAACCCCTTCCACACACACTGAAACCTCTTCCACACAAACTGAAACCCCTTCCTCAGACACTGAAACCCCTTCCACACACAATGTAACCCCTTCCCCGCACACTGAAACCCCTTCCCCACGCACTGAAACCTCTTCCACACACACTGAAACCATTCCCTACAGACTGAAACCCTTCCCCACACACAGGAACCTCTTCCCCACAAACTGAAACCCCTTCCCCACACACAGAAAGCCATCCCCACACACTGAAACCTCTTCCCCACACACGGAAATCCCTTCCCCACACAGTGAAACCCATCCCCACACACTGAAACCTCTTCCCCACACACTGCAACCTCTTCCCCACACACTGAAACCCCTTAACCACACACTGGAACCCCTTCGCCACACATTGAAACCTCTTACCCATACACTGAAACCCCTTACCCACAGACTGAAACCACTTCCCCAAACACAGAAACCTCTTCCCCACAGACGGAACCCTCTACCGCACAGACTGAAACCCCTTCCCCACACACTGAAAACCATCCCCACACACTGAAAGATCATCCCCACACACTGAAACCCCATCCCCACACACTGAAACCCCTTACCCACACACTGAAACCCAACCCCACACACTGAAACCTCATCCCCACACACTGAAACCCCTTCCCCACACACTGAAACCCATCCCCACACACTGAAACCCCTTCCCCACACACTGAAACCCATCCGCACACACTGAAAACCTTCCCCACACACTGAAAACCTTGCCCACACTCTGAAACCTCTTCACACATGCGGAACCCTCTTCCCCACACAGTGAAACCCCTTTGCCGCACACTGAAACCTCTGTCCCACACACTGAATCCCCTTCACCACACACTGAAACCTCTTCCCCACACACTGAAACCTCTTCCCCACGCACTGAAACATCTTCCCCACACACTGAAACCTCTTCCCCGCACTCTGAAACCAATTCCCCACACACTGAAACATCTTCCCCACACACTGAAACCTCTTCCCCACACACTGAAACCTCTTCCCCAAAGACTGAAACCCTTCCCCACACACTGAAACCCCTTCCCCACGCACTGAAACCTCCTCCACACACACTGAAACATCTTCCCCACACACTGAAACCTCTTCCCCACACGCTGAATCTTCTTCCACAACCACTGAAACCCATCCACACACACTGAAACCTCTTCAACACAAGCTGAAACCCCTTCCCCACACACTGAAACCCCTTCCACACACACTGTAACCCCTTCCCCGCACACTGAAACCCCTTCCCCACGCACTGAAACCCTTTCCCCACACACTGAAACCCCTTCCCCACAGACTGAAACACATCCCCACAGACTGAAACACATCCCCACAGACTGAAACCACTTCCGCACACACTGAAACCCATCCCCACGCACTGAAACCTCTTCCACACACACTGAAACCTTTGCCTACAGACTGAAACCTTTCCCCAGACACTGAAACCTCTTCCCCACAAACTGAAACCCCTTCCCCACGCACTGAAACCTCCTCCACACACACTGAAACATCTTCCCCACATACTGAAACCTCTTCCCCACAAACTGAAACACCTTCCCCACAAACTGAAACCCATCCCCACACACTGAAACCTCTTCCCCACACACTGAAACCCCTTCCCCACACACTGAAACCCATCCCCACACACTGAAACCCCTTCCTCACACAGTGAAACCCATCCACACACAATGAAACCCTTCCCCACACATTTAAACCTCTTCCCACACACTGAAACCTCTACGCCACAGAATGAGACCCTTGCCCAAACACTGAAACCTCTTCCCCACACACTGAAACTTCTTCCCCACACACTGGATCCCCTTCCCCGCACACTGCAACCTCTTTCCAACACACTGATTCCCCTTCACCACACACTGAAACCCTTTCCCCACACACTGAAACCTCTTCCCCACACACGGAAACCTTTTCCCCACAGACTGAAACCTCTTCCCCACACACTGAATCCCCTTCTCCACACACTGAAACCCCTTCCCCACACAATGAAACCTCTTCCCCACACACTGAAAGCACTTCCCCACAGACTGAACGCACTTCCCCACAGACTGAAACCTCTTCCCCACACACTGAAACTTCTTCCCCACACACTGAAACCTCTTCCACACACACTGAAACCTCTTCCCCACACACTGAAACCTCTTCCCCACACACTGAAACTCCTTCCCCACGCACTGAAACCTCTTCCACACACAGTGAAACAATTTCCCCACACACTGAAACCTCTTCACCAAACGCTGAAACTTGTTCCACACCCACTGAAACTCATCCCCACTCACTGAAATCCCTTATACACACACTGAAACCTCTTCCACACACACTGAAACCCATTCCCCACACACGGAAACCCCTTCCGCACACACTGAAACGCCATCCCCATACACTGAAACCATTCCCCACACACTGAAACCTCTTCCCCACACACTGAAACCTCTTCCCCACAAACTGAAACTCCTTCCCCACGCACTGAATCCTCTTCCACACACACTGAAACATCTTCCCCACACACTGAAACCTCTTCCCCACACGCTGAATCTTCTTCCACAACCACTGAAACCCATCCCCACACACTGACATCCCTTACACACACACTGAAACCTCTTCCACACACACTGAAACCCATTCCCCACACACGGAAACCCCTTCCGCACACACTGAAACGCCATCCCCATACACTGAAACCATTCCCCACACACTGAAACCTCTTCCCCACACACTGAAACCTCTTCCCCACAAACTGAAACTCCTTCCCCACGCACTGAATCCTCTTCCACACACACTGAAACATCTTCCCCACACACTGAAACCTCTTCCCCACACGCTGAATCTTCTTCCACAACCACTGAAACCCATTCCCCACACACTGAAACCACTTCCCCACACACTGAAACCTCTTCCCCACGCACTGAAACCTCTTTCACACAGACTGAAACCCTTCCCCACACACTGAAACATCTTCCCCACACACTGAAACCCCTTCCCCACGCACTGAAACCTGCTCCACACACACTGAAACATCTTCCCCACACACTGAAACCTCTTCCCCACACGCTGAATCTTCTTCCACAACCACTGAAACCCATCCCCACACATTGAAACCCCTTCCACACACACTGAAACCTCTTCCACACACACTGAAACCCCTTCCTCAGACACTGAAACCCCTTCCACACACAATGTAACCCCTTCCCCGCACACTGAAACCCCTTCCCCACGCACTGAAACCTCTTCCACACACACTGAAACCATTCCCTACAGACTGAAACCCTTCCCCACACACAGGAACCGCTTGCCCACAAACTGAAACCCCTTCCCCACACACAGAAAGCCATCCCCACACACTGAAACCTCTTCCCCACACACGGAAAGCCCTTCCCCACACAGTGAAACCCATCCCCACACACTGAAACCTCTTCCCCACACACTGCAACCTCTTCCCCACACACTGAAACCCCTTAACCACACACTGGAACCCCTTCGCCACACACTGAAACCTCTTACCCACACACTGAAACCCCTTACCCACAGACTGAAACCACTTCCCCACACACAGAAATCTCTTCCCCACACACTGAAACCTCTTCCCGACACACTGAAACCCCTTATCCACACATTGAAACCCCGTTCACACACACTGAAACCCAACCCCACACACTGAAACCTCATCCCCACACACTGAAACCCCTTCCCCACACACTGAAACATCTTCCCCACACACTGAAACCCCTTCCCCACGCACTGAAACCTGCTCCACACACACTGAAACATCTTCCCCACACACTGAAACCTCTTCCCCACACGCTGAATCTTCTTCCACAACCACTGAAACCCATCCCCACACATTGAAACCCCTTCCACACAAACTGAAACCTCTTCCACACAAACTGAAACCCCTTCCTCAGACACTGAAACCCCTTCCACACACAATGTAACCCCTTCCCCGCACACTGAAACCCCTTCCCCACGCACTGAAACCTCTTCCACACACACTGAAACCATTCCCTACAGACTGAAACCCTTCCCCACACACAGGAACCTCTTCCCCACAAACTGAAACCCCTTCCCCACACACAGAAAGCCATCCCCACACACTGAAACCTCTTCCCCACACACGGAAAGCCCTTCCCCACACAGTGAAACCCATCCCCACACACTGAAACCTCTTCCCCACACACTGCAACCTCTTCCCCACACACTGAAACCCCTTAACCACTCACTGGAACCCCTTCGCCACACACTGAAACCTCTTACCCACACACTGACACCCCTTACCCACAGACTGAAACCCCTTCCCCACACACTGAAAACCATCCCCACATACTGAAAGATCATCCCCACACACTGAAACCCCTTCCCCACACACTGAAACCCCTTCCCCACACACTGAAACCCAACCCCACACACTGAAACATCATCCCCACACACTGAAACCCCTTCCCCACACACTGAAACCCATCCCCACACACTGAAACCCCTTCCCCACACACTGAAACCCATCCCCACACACTGAAAACCTTCCCCACACACTGACAACCTTCCCCACACTCTGAAACCTCTTCACACATGCGGAACCCTCTTCCCCACACAGTGAAACCCCTTTGCCGCACACTGAAACCTCTGTCCCACACACTGAATCCCCTTCACCACACACTGAAACCTCTTCCCCACACACTGAAACCTCTTCCCCACGCACTGAAACATCTTCCCCACACACTGAAACCTCTTCCCCGCACTCTGAACCACTTCCCCACACACTGAAACATCTTCCCCACACACTGAAACCTCTTCCCCACACACTGAAACCTCTTCCCCACAGACTGAAACCCTTCCCCACACACTGAAACCCCTTCCCCACGCACTGAAACCTCCTCCACACACACTGAAACATCTTCCCCACACACTGAAACCTCTTCCCCACACGCTGAATCTTCTTCCACAACCACTGAAACCCATCCACACACACTGAAACCTCTTCCACACAAGCTGAAACCCCTTCCCCAGACACTGAAACCCCTTCCACACACACTGTAACCCCTTCCCCGCACACTGAAACCCCTTCCCCACGCACTGAAACCCTTTCCCCACACACTGAAACCCCTTCCCCACAGACTGAAACACATCCCCACAGACTGAAACACATCCCCACAGACTGAAACCACTTCCGTACACACTGAAACCCATCCCCACGCACTGAAACCTCTTCCACACACACTGAAACCTTTGCCTACAGACTGAAACCTTTCCCCAGACACTGAAACCTCTTCCCCACAAACTGAAACCCCTTCCCCACGCACTGAAACCTCCTCCACACACACTGAAACATCTTCCCCACACACTGAAACCTCTTCCCCACACACTGAAACACCTTCCCCACAAACTGAAACCCATCCCCACACACTGAAACCTCTTCCCCACACACTGAAACCCCTTCCCCACACACTGAAACCCATCCCCACACACTGAAACCCCTTCCTCACACAGTGAAACCCATCCACACACAATGAAACCCTTCCCCACACATTTAAACCTCTTCCCACACACTGAAACCTCTACGCCACAGAATGAGACCCTTGCCCAAACACTGAAGCCTCTTCCCCACACACTGAAACTTCTTCCCCACACACTGGATCCCCTTCCCCGCACACTGAAACCTCTTTCCGACACACTGATTCCCCTTCACCACACACTGAAACCCCTTCCCCACACACTGAAACCTCTTCCCCACACACGGAAACCTTTTCCCCACAGACTGAAACCTCTTCCCCACACACTGAATCCCAATCACCACACACTGAAACCCCTTCCCCACACAATGAAACCTCTTCCCCACACACTGAAAGCACTTCCCCACAGACTGAACGCACTTCCCCACAGACTGAAACCTCTTCCCCACACACTGAAACTTCTTCCCCACACACTGAAACCTCTTCCACACACACTGAAACCTCTTCCCCACACACTGAAACCTCTTCCCCACACACTGAAACTCCTTCCCCACGCACTGAAACCTCTTCCACACACAGTGAAACAATTTCCCCACACACTGAAACCTCTTCACCAAACGCTGAAACTTCTTCCACACCCACTGAAACTCATCCCCACTCACTGAAATCCCTTACACACACACTGAAACCTCTTCCACACACACTGAAACCCATTCCCCACACACGGAAACCCCTTCCGCACACACTGAAACGCCATCCCCATACACTGAAACCATTCCCCACACACTGAAACCTCTTCCCCACACACTGAAACCTCTTCCCCACAAACTGAAACTCCTTCCCCACGCACGGAATCCTCTTCCACACACACTGAAACATCTTCCCCACACACTGAAACCTCTTCCCCACACGCTGAATCTTCTTCCACAACCACTGAAACCCATCCCCACACACTGAAACCACTTCCCCACACACTGAAACCTCTTCCCCACGCACTGAAACCTCTTCCACACAGACTGAAACCCTTCCCCACACACTGAAACATCTTCCCCACACACTGAAACCCCTTCCCCACGCACTGAAACCTCTTCCACACACAGTGAAACAATTTCCCCACACACTGAAACCTCTTCACCAAACGCTGAAACTTCTTCCACACCCACTGAAACTCATCCCCACTCACTGAAATCCCTTACACACACACTGAAACCTATTTCCACACACACTGAAACCCATTCCCCACACACGGAAACCCCTTCCGCAAACACTGAAACGCCATCCCCATACACTGAAACCATTCCCCACACACTGAAACCTCTTCCCCACACACTGAAAGCTCTTCCCCACAAACAGAAACTCCTTCCCCACGCACTGAATCCTCTTCCACACACACTGAAACATCTTCCCCACACACTGAAACCTCTTCCCCACACGCTGAATCTTCTTCCACAACCAGTGAAACCCATCCCCACACACTGAAATCCCTTACACACACACTGAAACCTCTTCCACACACACTGAAACCCATTCCCCACACACGGAAACCCCTTCCGCACACACTGAAACGCCGTCCCCATACACTGAAACCATTCGCCACACACTGAAACCTCTTCCCCACACACTGAAACCTCTTCCCCACAAACTGAAACTCCTTCCCCACGCACTGAATCCTCTTCCACACACACTGAAACATCTTCCCCACACACTGAAACCTCTTCCCCACACGCTGAATCTTCTTCCACAACCACTGAAAGCCATCCCCACACACTGAAACCACTTCCCCACACACTGAAACCTCTTCCCCACGCACTGAAACCTCTTCCACACAGACTGAAACCCTTCCCCACACACTGAAACATCTTCCCCACACACTGAAACCCCTTCCCCACGCACTGAAACCTGCTCCACACACACTGAAACATCTTCCCCACACACTGAAACCTCTTCCCCACACGCTGAATCTTCTTCCACAACCACTGAAACCCATCCCCACACATTGAAACCCCTTCCACACACACTGAAACCTCTTCCACACAAACTGAAACCCCTTCCTCAGACACTGAAACCCCTTCCACACACAATGTAACCCCTTCCCCGCACACTGAAACCCCTTCCCCACGCACTGAAACTTCTTCCACACACACTGAAACCATTCCCTACAGACTGAAACCCTTCCCCACACACAGGAACCTCTTCCCCACAAACTGAAACCCCTTCCCCACACACAGAAAGCCATCCCCACACACTGAAACCTCTTCCCCACACACGGAAAGCCCTTCCCCACACAGTGAAACCCATCCCCACACACTGAAACCTCTTCCCCATACACTACAACCTCTTCCCCACACACTGAAACCCCTTAACCACACACTGGAACCCCTTCGCCACACACTGAAACCTCTTACCCACACACTGAAACCCCTTAACCACACACTGGAACCCCTTCGCCACACACTGAAACCACTTCCCCGCACACTGAAACATCTTCCCCACACACTGAAACCTCTTCCCCACACACTGAAACCTCTTCCCCACAGACTGAAACCCTTCCCCACACACTGAAACCCCTTCCCCACGCACTGAAACCTCCTCCACACACACTGAAACATCTTCCCCACACACTGAAACCTCTTCCTCACACGCTGAATCTTCTTCCACAACCACTGAAACCCATCCCCACACACTGAAACCTCTTCCACACAAGCTGAAACCCCTTCCCCAGACAATGAAACCCCTTCCACACACACTGTAACCCCTTCCCCGCACACTGAAACCCCTTCCCCACGCACTGAAACCCTTTCCCCACCCACTGAAACCCCTTCCCCACAGACTGAAACACATCCCCACAGACTGAAACACATCCCCACAGACTGAAACCACTTCCGCACACACTGAAACCCATCCCCACGCACTGAAACCTCTTCCTCACACACTGAAACCTTTGCCTACAGACTGAAACCTTTCCCCAGACACTGAAACCTCTTCCCCACAAACTGAAACCCCTTCCCCACGCACTGAAACCTCCTCCACACACACTGAAACATCTTCCCCACACACTGAAACCTCTTCCCCACACACTGAAACACCTTCCCCACAAACTGAAACCCATCCCCACACACTGAAACCTCTTCCCCACACACTGAAACCCCTTCCCCACACACTGAAACCCATCCCCACACACTGAAACCCCTTCCTCACACAGTGAAACCCATCCACACACAATGAAACCCTTCCCCACACATTTAAACCTCTTCCCACACACTGAAACCTCTACGCCACAGAATGAGACCCTTGCCCAAACACTGAAGCCTCTTCCCCACACACTGAAACTTCTTCCCCACACACTGGATCCCCTTCCCCGCACACTGAAACCTCTTTCCGACACACTGATTCCCCTTCACCACACACTGAAACCCCTTCCCCACACACTGAAACCTCTTCCCCACACACGGAAACCTTTTCCCCACAGACTGAAACCTCTTCCCCACACACTGAATCCCCTTCACCACACACTGAAACCCCTTCCCCACACAATGAAACCTCTTCCCCACACACTGAAAGCACTTCCCCACAGACTGAACGCACTTCCCCACAGACTGAAACCTCTTCCCCACACACTGAAACTTCTTCCCCACACACTGAAACCTCTTCCACACACACTGAAACCTCTTCCCCACACACTGAAACCTCTTCCCCACACACTGAAACTCCTTCCCCACGCACTGAAACCTCTTCCACAAACAGTGAAACAATTTCCCCACACACTGAAACCTCTTCACCAAACGCTGAAACTTCTTCCACACCCACTGAAACTCATCCCCACTCACTGAAATCCCTTACGCACACACTGAAACCTCTTCCACACACACTGAAACCCATTCCCCACACACGGAAACCCCTTCCGCACACACTGAAACGCCATCCCCATACACTGAAACCATTCCCCACACACTGAAACCTCTTCCCCACACACTGAAACCTCTTCCCCACAAACTGAAACTCCTTCCCCACGCACTGAATCCTCTTCCACACACACTGAAACATCTTCCCCACACACTGAAACCTCTTCCCCACACGCTGAATCTTCTTCCACAACCACTGAAACCCATCCCCACACACTGAAATCCCTTACACACACACTGAAACCTCTTCCACACACACTGAAACCCATTCCCCACACACGGAAACCCCTTCCGCACACACTGAAACGCCATCCCCATACACTGAAACCATTCCCCACACACTGAAACCTCTTCCCCACACACTGAAACCTCTTCCCCACAAACTGAAACTCCTTCCCCACGCACTGAATCCCCTTCCACACACACTGAAACATCTTCCCCACACACTGAAACCTCTTCCCCACACGCTGAATCTTCTTCCACAACCACTGAAACCCATCCCCACACACTGAAACCACTTCCCCACACACTGAAACCTCTTCCCCACGCACTGAAACCTCTTCCACACAGACTGAAAGCCTTCCCCACACACTGAAACATCTTCCCCACACACTGAAACTCCTTCCCCACGCACTGAAACCTGCTCCACACACACTGAAACATCTTCCCCACACACTGAAACCTCTTCCCCACACGCTGAATCTTCTTCCACAACCACTGAAACCCATCCCCACACATTGAAACCCCTTCCACACACACTGAAACCTCTTCCACACAAACTGAAACCCCTTCCTCAGACACTGAAACCCCTTCCCCACGCACTGAAACCTCTTCCACACACACTGAAACCATTCCCTACAGACTGAAACCCTTCCCCACACACAGGAACCTCTTCCCCACAAACTGAAACCCCTTCCCCACACACAGAAAGCCATCCCCACACACTGAAACCTCTTCCCCACACACGGAAAGCCCTTCCCCACACAGTGAAACCCATCCCCACACACTGAAACCTCTTCCCCACACACTGCAACCTCTTCCCCACACACTGAAACCCCTTAACCACACACTGGAACCCCTTTGCCACACACTGAAACCTCTTACCCACACACTGAAACCCCTTACCCACAGACTGAAACCACTTCCCCACACACAGAAATCTCTTCCCCACACACTGAAACCTCTTCCCGACACATTGAAACCCCTTATCCACACATTGAAACCCCTTTCACACACACTGAAACCTCTTCCCCACAGACGGAACCCTCTTCCGCACAGACTGAAACTCCTTCCCCACACACTGAAAACCATCCCCACACACTGAAAGATCATCCCCACACACTGAAACCCCTTCCCCACACACTGAAACCCCTTCCCCACACACTGAAACCCAACCCCACACACTGAAACCTCATCCCCACACACTGAAACCCCTTCCCCACACACTGAAACCCATCCCCACACACTGAAACCCCTTCCCCACACACTGAAAACCATCCCCACACACTGAAAACCTTCCCCACACACTGACAACCTTCCCCACACTCTGAAACCTCTTCACACATGCGGAACCCTCTTCCCCACACAGTGAAACCCCTTTGCCGGACACTGAAACCTCTGTCCCACACACTGAATCCCCTTCACCACACACTGAAACCTCTTCCCCACACACTGAAACCTCTTCCCCACGCACTGAAACATCTTCCCCACACACTGAAACCTCTTCCCCGCACACTGAAACCACTTCCCCACACACTGAAACATCTTCCCCACACACTGAAACCTCTTCCCCACACACTGAAACCTCTTCCACACAAGCTGAAACCCCTTCCCCAGACAATGAAACCCCTTCCACACACACTGTAACCCCTTCCCCGCACACTGAAACCCCTTCCCCACGCACTGAAACCCTTTCCCCACCCACTGAAACCCCTTCCCCACAGACTGAAACACATCCCCACAGACTGAAACACATCCCCACAGACTGAAACCACTTCCGCACACACTGAAACCCATCCCCACGCACTGAAACCTCTTCCACACACACTGAAACCTTTGCCTACAGACTGAAACCTTTCCCCAGACACTGAAACCTCTTCCCCACAAACTGAAACCCCTTCCCCACGCACTGAAACCTCCTCCACACACACTGAAACATCTTCCCCACACACTGAAACCTCTTCCCCACACACTGAAACACCTTCCCCACAAACTGAAACCCATCCCCACACACTGAAACCTCTTCCCCACACACTGAAACCCCTTCCCCACACACTGAAACCCATCCCCACACACTGAAACCCCTTCCTCACACAGTGAAACCCATCCACACACAATGAAACCCTTCCCCACACATTTAAACCTCTTCCCACACACTGAAACCTCTACGCCACAGAATGAGACCCTTGCCCAAACACTGAAGCCTCTTCCCCACACACTGAAACTTCTTCCCCACACACTGGATCCCCTTCCCCGCACACTGAAACCTCTTTCCGACACACTGATTCCCCTTCACCACACACTGAAACCCCTTCCCCACACACTGAAACCTCTTCCCCACACACGGAAACCTTTTCCCCACAGACTGAAACCTCTTCCCCACACACTGAATCCCCTTCACCACACACTGAAACCCCTTCCCCACACAATGAAACCTCTTCCCCACACACTGAAAGCACTTCCCCACAGACTGAACGCACTTCCCCACAGACTGAAACCTCTTCCCCACACACTGAAACTTCTTCCCCACACACTGAAACCTCTTCCACACACACTGAAACCTCTTCCCCACACACTGAAACCTCTTCCCCACACACTGAAACTCCTTCCCCACGCACTGAAACCTCTTCCACACACAGTGAAACAATTTCCCCTCACACTGAAACCTCTTCACCAAACGCTGAAACTTCTTCCACACCCACTGAAACTCATCCCCACTCACTGAAATCCCTTACACACACACTGAAACCTCTTCCACACACACTGAAACCCATTCCCCACACACGGAAACCCCTACCGCAAACACTGAAACGCCATCCCCATACACTGAAACCATTCCCCACACACTGAAACCTCTTCCCCACACACTGAAACCTCTTCCCCACAAACTGAAACTCCTTCCCCACGCACTGAATCCTCTTCCACACACACTGAAACATCTTCCCCACACACTGAAACCTCTTCCCCACACGCTGAATCTTCTTCCACAACCACTGAAACCCATCCCCACACACTGAAATCCCTTACACACACACTGAAACCTCTTCCACACACACTGAAACCCATTCCCCACACACGGAAACCCCTTCCGCACACACTGAAACGCCATCCCCATACACTGAAACCATTCCCCACACACTGAAACCTCTTCCCCACACACTGAAACCTCTTCCCCACAAACTGAAACTCCTTCCCCACGCACTGAATCCCCTTCCACACACACTGAAACATCTTCCCCACACACTGAAACCTCTTCCCCACACGCTGAATCTTCTTCCACAACCACTGAAACCCATCCCCACACACTGAAACCACTTCCCCACACACTGAAACCTCTTCCCCACGCACTGAAACCTCTTCCACACAGACTGAAAGCCTTCCCCACACACTGAAACATCTTCCCCACACACTGAAACTCCTTCCCCACGCACTGAAACCTGCTCCACACACACTGAAACATCTTCCCCACACACTGAAACCTCTTCCCCACACGCTGAATCTTCTTCCACAACCACTGAAACCCATCCCCACACATTGAAACCCCTTCCACACACACTGAAACCTCTTCCACACAAACTGAAACCCCTTCCTCAGACACTGAAACCCCTTCCCCACGCACTGAAACCTCTTCCACACACACTGAAACCATTCCCTACAGACTGAAACCCTTCCCCACACACAGGAACCTCTTCCCCACAAACCGAAACCCCTTCCCCACACACAGAAAGCCATCCCCACACACTGAAACCTCTTCCCCACACACGGAAAGCCCTTCCCCACACAGTGAAACCCATCCCCACACACTGAAACCTCTTCCCCACACACTGCAACCTCTTCCCCACACACTGAAACCCCTTAACCACACACTGGAACCCCTTTGCCACACACTGAAACCTCTTACCCACACACTGAAACCCCTTACCCACAGACTGAAACCACTTCCCCACACACAGAAATCTCTTCCCCACACACTGAAACCTCTTCCCGACACACTGAAACCCCTTATCCACACATTGAAACCCCTTTCACACACACTGAAACCTCTTCCCCACAGACGGAACCCTCTTCCGCACAGACTGAAACCCCTTCCCCACACACTGAAAACCATCCCCACACACTGAAAGATCATCCCCACACACTGAAACCCCTTCCCCACACACTGAAACCCCTTCCCCACACACTGAAACCCAACCCCACACACTGAAACCTCATCCCCACACACTGAAACCCCTTCCCCACACACTGAAACCCATCCCCACACACTGAAACCACTTCCCCACACACTGAAAACC
The DNA here is from genome assembly GCF_036365525.1 of Heterodontus francisci. NCBI lineage: Eukaryota > Metazoa > Chordata > Chondrichthyes > Heterodontiformes > Heterodontidae > Heterodontus > Heterodontus francisci. The sequence continues at coordinate 3,963,021 of NC_090395.1, read as the reverse complement.
ATCCCCACACACTGAAAACCATCCCCACACACTGACAACCTTCCCCACACTCTGAAACCTCTTCACACATGCGGAACCCTCTTCCCCACACAGTGAAACCCCTTTGCCGGACACTGAAACCTCTGTCCCACACACTGAATCCCCTTCACCACACACTGAAACCTCTTCCCCACACACTGAAACCTCTTCCCCACGCACTGAAACATCTTCCCCACACACTGAAACCTCTTCCCCGCACACTGAAACCACTTCCCCACACACTGAAACATCTTCCCCACACACTGAAACCTCTTCCCCACACACTGAAACCTCTTCCCCACAGACTGAAACCCTTCCCCACACACTGAAACCCCTTCCCCACGCAATGAAACCTCCTCCACACACACTGAAACATCTTCCCCACACACTGAAACCTCTTCCCCACACGCTGAATCTTCTTCCACAACCACTGAAACCCATCCACACACACTGAAACCTCTTCCACACAAGCTGAAACCCCTTCCCCAGACACTGAAACCCCTTCCACACACACTGTAACCCCTTCCCCGCACACTGAAACCCCTTCCCCACGCACTGAAACCCTTTCCACACACACTGAAACCCCTTCCCCACAGACTGAAACACATCCCCACAGACTGAAACCAATCCCCACAGACTGAAACCACTTCCGCACACACTGAAACCCATCCCCACGCACTGAAACCTCTTCCACACACACTGAAACCTTTGCCTACAGACTGAAACCTTTCCCCAGACACTGAAACCTCTTCCCCACAAACTGAAACCCCTTCCCCACGCACTGAAACCTCCTCCACACACACTGAAACATCTTCCCCACAAACTGAAACCTCTTCCCCACACACTGAAACACCTTCCCCACAAACTGAAACCCATCCCCACACACTGAAACCTCTTCCCCACACACTGAAACCCCTTCCCCACCCACTGAAACCCATCCCCACACACTGAAACCCCTTCCTCACACAGTGAAACCCATCCACACACAATGAAACCCTTCCCCACACATTTAAACCTCTTCCCACACACTGAAACCTCTACGCCACAGAATGAGACCCTTGCCCACACACTGAAACCTCTTCCCCACACACTGAAACTTCTTCCCCACACACTGGATGCCCTTCCCCGCACAATGAAACCTCTTTCCGACACACTGATTCCCCTTCACCACACACTGAAACCCCTTCCCCACGCACTGAAACCTCTTCCCCACACACGGAAACCTTTTCCCCACAGACTGAAACCTCTTCCCCACACACTGAATCCCCTTCACCACACACTGAAACCCCTTCCCCACACAATGAAACCTCTTCCCCACACACTGAAAGCACTTCCCCACAGACTGAAAGCACTTCCCCACAGACAGAAACCTCTTCCCCACGCAGTGAAACCCCTTCCCCACACACTGAAACTCCTTCCCCACGCACTGAAACCTCTTCCACACACAGTGAAACAATTTCCCCACACACTGAAACCTCTTCACCACACGCTGAAACTTCTTCCACACCCACTGAAACTCATCCCCACTCACTGAAATCCCTTACACACACACTGAAACCTCTTCCACACACACTGAAACCCATTCCCCACACACGGAAACCCCTTCCGCACACACTGAAACGCCATCCCCATACACTGAAACCATTCCCCACACACTGAAACCTCTTCCCCACACACTGAAACCTCTTCCCCACAAACTGAAACTCCTTCCCCACGCACTGAATCCTCTTCCACACACACTGAAACATCTTCCCCACACACTGAAACCTCTTCCCCACACGCTGAATCTTCTTCCACAACCACTGAAACCCATCCCCACACACTGAAACCACTTCCCCACACACTGAAACCTCTTCCCCACGCACTGAAACCTCTTCCACACAGACTGAAACACTTCCCCACACACTGAAACATCTTCCCCACACACTGAAACCCCTTCCCCACGCACTGAAACCTGCTCCACACACACTGAAACATCTTCCCCACACACTGAAACCTCTTCCCCACACGCTGAATCTTCTTCCACAACCACTGAAACCCATCCCCACACAATGAAACCCCTTCCACACACACTGAAACCTCTTCCACACAAACTGAAACCCCTTCCTCAGACACTGAAACCCCTTTCACACACAATGTAACCCCTTCCCCGCACACTGAAACCCCTTCCCCACGCACTGAAACCCATTCCCCACACGCAGAAACCATTTCCCCACAAACTGAAACCCATCCCCACAGACTGAAACACATCCCCACGCACTGAAACCTCTTCCACACACACTGAAACCTTTCCCGACAGACTGAAACCTTTCCCCACACACTGAAGCCTCTTCCCCACAAACTGAAACCCCTTCCCCACGCACTGAAACCTCCTCCACACACACTGAAACATCTTCCCACACACAGAAACCTCTTCCCCACACACTGAAACTCCTTCCCCACGCACTGAAACCTCTTCCACACACACTGAAACATCTTCCCCACACACTGAAACCTCTTCCCCACACGCTGAAACTTGTTCCAAACCCACTGTAACCCATCCCCACACACTGAAAACCATTCCACACACACTGAAACCTCTTCCACTCAATCTGAAACCCCTTCCCCACACACTGCAACCCCTTCGCCACACACTGAAACCCATCCCCACACACTGAAACCTCTTCCTCACACACTGAAACCCCTTCCCCACACACTGAAACCCATCCCCACAAACTGAAACCCCTTCCTCACACACTGAAACCCATCCACACACACTGAAACCCTTCCCCACGCATTTAAACCTCTTCCCACACACTGAAACCTCTTCGCCACAAAATGAAACCCTTGCCCACACAGTGAAACCTCTTCCCCACACACTGAAACCTCTTCCCCACACACTGGATCCCCTTCCCCGCACACTGAAAACTCTTTCCGACACACTGATTCCCCTTCACCACACACTGAAACCCATTCCCCACACACTGAAACCTCTTCCCCAGACACGGAAACCTCTTCCCACAGACTGAAACCACTTCCCCACACACTGAATCCCCTTCACCACACACTGAAACCCCTTCCCCACACAATGAAACCTCTTCCCCACACACTGAAAGCACTTCCCCACAGACTGAAACCCTTCCCCACACAGTGAAACCTCTTCCCCACGCAATGAAACCCCTTCCCCACGCACTGAAACCTCTTCCACACACACTGAAATCTCTTCCCCACACACTGAAACCACATCGTCACACACTGAAACCTCTTCCCCACACACTGAAACTCCTTCCCCACGCACTGAATCCTCTTCCACACACAGTGAAACAATTTCCCCACACAATGAGACCTCTTCCCCACACACTGAAAGCACTTCCCCACAGACTGGAAGCACTTCCCCACACACTGGAACCCCTTCGCCACACACTGAAACCTCTTACCCACACACTGAAACCCCTTACCCACAGACTGAAACCACTTCCCCACACACAGAAATCTCTTCCCCACACACTGAAACCCCTTCCCCACGCACTGAAACCTGCTCCACACACACTGAAACATCTTCCCCACACACTGAAACCTCTTCCCCACTCGCTGAATCTTCTTCCACAACCACTGAAACCCATCCCCACACATTGAAACCCCTTCCACACACACTGAAACCTCTTCCACACAAACTGAAACCCATTCCTCAGACACTGAAACCCCTTCCACACACAATGTAACCCCTTCCCCGCACACTGAAACCCCTTCCCCACGCACTGAAACCTCTTCCACACACACTGAAACCATTCCCTACAGACTGAAACCCTTCCCCACACACAGGAACCTCTTCCCCACAAACTGAAACCCCTTCCCCACACACAGAAAGCCATCCCCACACACTGAAACCTCTTCCCTACACACGGAAAGCCCTTCCCCACACAGTGAAACCCATCCCCACACACTGAAACCTCTTCCCCACACACTGCAACCTCTTCCCCACACACTGAAACACCTTAACCACACACTGGAACCCCTTCGCCACACACTGAAACCTCTTTCCCACACACTGACACCCCTTACCCACAGACTGAAACCCCTTCCCCACACACTGAAAACCATCCCCACACACTGAAAGATCATCCCCACACACTGAAACCCCTTCCCCACACACTGAAACCCCTTCCCCACACACTGAAACCCAACCCCACACACTGAAACCTCATCCCCACACACTGAAACCCCTTCCCCACACACTGAAACCCATCCCCACACACTGAAACCCCTTCTTCACACACTGAAACCCATCCCCACACACTGAAAACCTTCCCCACACACTGACAACCTTCCCCACACTCTGAAACCTCTTCACACATGCGGAACCCTCTTCCCCACACAGTGAAACCCCTTTGCCGCACACTGAAACCTCTGTCCCACACACTGAATCCCCTTCACCACACACTGAAACCTCTTCCCCACACACTGAAACCTCTTCCCCACGCACTGAAACATCTTCCCCACACACTGAAACCTCTTCCCCGCACTCTGAACCACTTCCCCACACACTGAAACATCTTCCCCACACACTGAAACCTCTTCCCCACACACTGAAACCTCTTCCCCACAGACTGAAACCCTTCCCCACACACTGAAACCCCTTCCCCACGCACTGAAACCTCCTCCACACACACTGAAACATCTTCCCCACACACTGAAACCTCTTCCCCACACGCTGAATCTTCTTCCACAACCACTGAAACCCATCCACACACACTGAAACCTCTTCCACACAAGCTGAAACCCCTTCCCCAGACACTGAAACCCCTTCCACACACACTGTAACCCCTTCCCCGCACACTGAAACCCCTTCCCCACGCACTGAAACCCTTTCCCCTCACACTGCAACCCCTTCCCCACAGACTGAAACACATCCCCACAGACTGAAACACATCCCCACAGACTGAAACCACTTCCGCACACACTGAAACCCATCCCCACGCACTGAAACCTCTTCCACACACACTGATACCTTTGCCTACAGACTGAAACCTTTCCCCAGACACTGAAACCTCTTCCCCACAAACTGAAACCCCTTCCCCACGCACTGAAACCTCCTCCACACACACTGAAACATCTTCCCCACACACTGAAACCTCTTCCCCACACACTGAAACCTCTTCCCCACGCACTGAAACCTCTTCCACACAGACTGAAACACTTCCCCACACACTGAAACATCTTCCCCACACACTGAAACCCCTTCCCCACGCACTGAAACCTGCTCCACACACACTGAAACATCTTCCCCACACACTGAAACCTCTTCCCCACACGCTGAATCTTCTTCCACAACCACTGAAACCCATCCCCACACAATGAAACCCCTTCCACACACACTGAAACCTCTTCCACACAAACTGAAACCCCTTCCTCAGACACTGAAACCCCTTCCACACACAATGTAACCCCTTCCCCGCACACTGAAACCCCTTCCCCACGCACTGAAACCCATTCCCCACACGCAGAAACCATTTCCCCACAAACTGAAACCCATCCCCACTGACTGAAACACATCCCCACGCACTGAAACCTCTTCCACACACACTGAAACCTTTCCCGACAGACTGAAACCTTTCCCCACACACTGAAGCCTCTTCCCCACAAACTGAAACCCCTTCCCCACGCACTGAAACCTCCTCCACACACACTGAAACATCTTCCCCACACACAGAAACCTCTTCCCCACACACTGAAACTCCTTCCCCACGCACTGAAACCTCTTCCACACACACTGAAGCATCTTCCCCACACACTGAAACCTCTTCCCCACACGCTGAAACTTGTTCCAAACCCACTGTAACCCATCCCCACACACTGAAAACCATTCCACACACACTGAAACCTCTTCCACTCAATCTGAAACCCCTTCCCCACACACTGCAACCCCTTCGCCACACACTGAAACCCATCCCCACACACTGAAACCTCTTCCTCACACACTGAAACCCCTTCCCCACACACTGAAACCCATCCCCACAAACTGAAAACCCTTCCTCACACACTGAAACCCATCCACACACACTGAAACCCTTCCCCACGCATTTAAACCTCTTCCCACACACTGAAACCTCTTCGCCACAAAATGAAACCCTTGCCCACACAGTGAAACCTCTTCCCCACACACTGAAACCTCTTCCCCACACACTGGATCCCCTTCCCCGCACACTGAAAACTCTTTCCGACACACTGATTCCCCTTCACCACACACTGAAACCCCTTCCCCACACACTGAAACCTCTTCCCCAGAAACGGAAACCTCTTCCCACAGACTGAAACCACTTCCCCACACACTGAATCCCCTTCACCACACACTGAAACCCCTTCCCCACACAATGAAACCTCTTCCCCACACACTGAAAGCACTTCCCCACAGACTGAAACCCTTCCCCACACAGTGAAACCTCTTCCCCACGCAATGAAACCCCTTCCCCACGCACTGAAACCTCTTCCACACACACTGAAATCTCTTCCCCACACACTGAAACCCCTTACCCACAGACTGAAACCACTTCCCCACACACAGAAATCTCTTCCCCACACACTGAAACCTCTTCCCGACACACTGAAACCCCTTATCCACACATTGAAACCCCGTTCACACACACTGAAACCCAACCCCACACACTGAAACCTCATCCCCACACACTGAAACCCCTTCCCCACACACTGAAACATCTTCCCCACACACTGAAACCCCTTCCCCACGCACTGAAACCTGCTCCACACACACTGAAACATCTTCCCCACACACTGAAACCTCTTCCCCACACGCTGAATCTTCTTCCACAACCACTGAAACCCATCCCCACACATTGAAACCCCTTCCACACACACTGCAACCGCTTCCACACAAACTGAAACCCCTTCCTCAGACACTGAAACCCCTTCCACACACAATGTAACCCCTTCCCCGCACACTGAAACCCCTTCCCCACGCACTGAAACCTCTTCCACACACACTGAAACCATTCCCTACAGACTGAAACCCTTCCCCACACACAGGAACCTCTTCCCCACAAACTGAAACCCCTTCCCCACACACAGAAAGCCATCCCCACACACTGAAACCTCTTCCCCACACACGGAAAGCCCTTCCCCACACAGTGAAACCCATCCCCACACACTGAAACCTCTTCCCCACACACTGCAACCTCTTCCCCACACACTGAAACCCCTTAACCACACACTGGAACCCCTTCGCCACACACTGAAACCTCTTACCCACACACTGACACCCCTTACCCACAGACTGAAACCCCTTCCCCACACACTGAAAACCATCCCCACACACTGAAAGATCATCCCCACACACTGAAACCCCTTCCCCACACACTGAAACCCCTTCCCCACACACTGAAACCCAACCCCACACACTGAAACCTCATCCCCACACACTGAAACCCCTTCCCCACACACTGAAACCCATCCCCACACACTGAAACCCCTTCTTCACACACTGAAACCCATCCCCACACACTGAAAACCTTCCCCACACACTGACAACCTTCCCCACACTCTGAAACCTCTTCACACATGCGGAACCCTCTTCCCCACACAGTGAAACCCCTTTGCCGCACACTGAAACCTCTGTCCCACACACTGAATCCCCTTCACCACACACTGAAACCTCTTCCCCACACACTGAAACCTCTTCCCCACGCAGTGAAACATCTTCCCCACACACTAAAACCTCTTCCCCGCACTCTGAACCACTTCCCCACACACTGAAACATCTTCCCCACACACTGAAACCTCTTCCCCACACACTGAAACCTCTTCCCCACAGACTGAAACCCTTCCCCACACACTGAAACCCCTTCCCCACGCACTGAAACCTCCTCCACACACACTGAAACATCTTCCCCACACACTGAAACCTCTTCCCCACACGCTGAATCTTCTTCCACAACCACTGAAACCCATCCACACACACTGAAACCTCTTCCACACAAGCTGAAACCCCTTCCCCAGACACTGAAACCCCTTCCACACACACTGTAACCCCTTCCCCGCACACTGAAACCCCTTCCCCACGCACTGAAACCCTTTCCCCACAGACAGAAACACATCCCCACAGACTGAAACCACTTCCGCACACACTGAAACCCATCCCCACGCACTGAAACCTCTTCCACACACACTGAAACCTTTGCCTACAGACTGAAACCTTTCCCCAGACACTGAAACCTCTTCCCCACAAACTGAAACCCCTTCCCCACGCACTGAAACCTCCTCCACACACACTGAAACATCTTCCCCACACACTGAAACCTCTTCCCCACACACTGAAACACCTTCCCCACAAACTGAAACCCATCCCCACACACTGAAACCTCTTCCCCACACACTGAAACCCCTTCCCCACACACTGAAACCCATCCCCACACACTGAAACCCCTTCCTCACACAGTGAAACCCATCCACACACAATGAAACCCTTCCCCACACATGTAAACCTCTTCCCACACACTGAAACCTCTACGCCACAGAATGAGACCCTTGCCCAAACACTGAAGCCTCTTCCCCACACACTGAAACTTCTTCCCCACACACTGGATCCCCTTCCCCGCACACTGAAACCTCTTTCCGACACACTGATTCCCCTTCACCACACACTGAAACCCCTTCCCCACACACTGAAACCTCTTCCCCACACACGGAAACCTTTTCCCCACAGACTGAAACCTCTTCCCCACACACTGAATCCCCTTCACCACACACTGAAACCCCTTCCACACACAATGAAACCTCTTCCCCACACACTGAAAGCACTTCCCCACAGACTGAACGCACTTCCCCACAGACTGAAACCTCTTCCCCACACACTGAAACTTCTTCCCCACACACTGAAACCTCTTCCACACACACTGAAACCTCTTCCCCACACACTGAAACCTCTTCCCCACACACTGAAACTCCTTCCCCACGCACTGAAACCTCTTCCACACACAGTGAAACAATTTCCCCACACACTGAAACCTCTTCACCAAACGCTGAAACTTCTTCCACACCCACTGGAACTCATCCCCACTCACTGAAATCCCTTACACACACACTGAAACCTCTTCCACACACACTGAAACTCATTCCCCACACACGGAAACCCCTTCCGCACACACTGAAACGCCATCCCCATACACTGAAACCATTCCCCACACACTGAAACCTCTTCCCCACACACTGAAACCTCTTCCCCAAAAACTGAAACTCCTTCCCCACGCACTGAATCCTCTTCCACACACACTGAAACATCTTCCCCACACACTGAAACCTCTTCCCCACACGCTGAATCTTCTTCCACAACCACTGAAACCCATCCCCACACACTGAAATCCCTTACACACACACTGAAACCTCTTCCACACACACTGAAACCTCTTCCACACACACTGACACCCAAATCACCCACACACGGAAATCCCTTCCGCACACACTGAAACGCCATCCCCATACACTGAAACCATTCCCCACACACTGAAACCTCTTCCCCACACACTGAAACCTCTTCCCCACAAACTGAAACTCCTTCCCCACGCACTGAATCCTCTTCCACACACACTGAAACATCTTCCCCACACACTGAAACCTCTTCCCCACACGCTGAATCTTCTTCCACAACCACTGAAACCCATCCCCACACACTGAAACCACTTCCCCACACACTGAAACCTCTTCCCCACGCACTGAAACCTCTTCCACACAGACTGAAACCCTTCCCCACACACTGAAACATCTTCCCCACACACTGAAACCCCTTCCCCACGCACTGAAACCTGCTCCACACACACTGAAACATCTTCCCCACACACTGAAACCTCTTCCCCACACGCTGAATCTTCTTCCACAACCACTGAAACCCATCCCCACACATTGAAACCCCTTCCACACACACTGAAACCTCTTCCACACAAACTGAAACCCCTTCCTCAGACACTGAAACCCCTTCCACACACAATGTAACCCCTTCCCCGCACAATGAAACCCCTTCCCCACGCACTGAAACTTCTTCCACACACACTGAAACCATTCCCTACAGACTGAAACCCTTCCCCACACACAGGAACCTCTTCCCCACAAACTGAAACCCCTTCCCCACACACAGAAAGCCATCCCCACACACTGAAACCTCTTCCCCACACACGGAAAGCCCTTCCCCACACAGTGAAACCCATCCCCACACACTGAAACCTCTTCCCCATACACTGCAACCTCTTCCCCACAAACTGAAAGCCCTTAACCACACACTGGAACCCCTTCGCCACACACTGAAACCACTTCCCCGCACACTGAAACATCTTCCCCACACACTGAAACCTCTTCCCCACACGCTGAATCTTCTTCCACAACCACTGAAACCCATCCCCACACACTGAAATCCCTTACACACACACTGAAACCTCTTCCACACACACTGAAACCCATTCCCCACACACGGAAACCCCTTCCGCACACACTGAAACGCCATCCCCATACACTGAAACCATTCCCCACACACTGAAACCTCTTCCCCACACACTGAAACCTCTTCCCCACAAACTGAAACTCCTTCCCCACGCACTGAATCCTCTTCCACACACACTGAAACATCTTCCCCACACACTGAAACCTCTTCCCCACACGCTGAATCTTCTTCCACAACCACTGAAACCCATCCCCACACGCTGAAACCACTTCCCCACACACTGAAACCTCTTCCCCACGCACTGAAACCTCTTCCACACAGACTGAAACCCTTCCCCACACACTGAAACATCTTCCCCACACACTGAAACCCCTTCCGCACGCACTGAAACCTGCTCCACACACACTGAAACATCTTCCCCACACACTGAAACCTCTTCCCCACACGCTGAATCTTCTTCCACAACCACTGAAACCCATCCCCACACATTGAAACCCCTTCCACACACACTGAAACCTCTTCCACACAAACTGAAACCCCTTCCTCAGACACTGAAACCCCTTCCCCACGCACTGAAACCTCTTCCACACACACTGAAACCATTCCCTACAGACTGAAACCCTTCCCCACACACAGGAACCTCTTCCCCACAAACTGAAACCCCTTCCCCACACACACAAAGCCATCCCCACACACTGAAACCTCTTCCCCACACACGGAAAGCCCTTCCCCACACAGTGAAACCCATCCCCACACACTGAAACCTCTTCCCCACACACTGCAACCTCTTCCCCACACACTGAAACCCCTTAACCACTACTGGAACCCCTTCGCCATACACTGAAACCTCTTACCCACACACTGAAACCCCTTACCCACAGACTGAAACCACTTCCCCACACACAGAAATCTCTTCCCCACACACTGAAACCTCTTCCCGACACACTGAAACCCCTTATCCACACATTGAAACCCCTTTCACACACACTGAAACCTCTTCCCCACAGACGGAACCCTCTTCCGCACTGACTGAAACCCATTCCCCACACACTGAAAACCATCCCCACACACTGAAAGATCATCCCCACACACTGAAACCCCCTCCCCACACACTGAAACCCCTTCCCCACACACTGAAACCTCATCCCCACACACTGAAACCCCTTCCCCACACACTGAAACCCATCCCCACACACTGAAACCCCTTCCCCACACACTGAAAACCATCCCCACACACTGAAAACCTTCCCCACACACTGACAACCTTCCCCACACTCTGAAACCTCTTCACACATGCGGAACCCTCTTCCCCACACAGTGAAACCCCTTTGCCGGACACTGAAACCTCTGTCCCACACACTGAATCCCCTTCACCACACACTGAAACCTCTTCCCCACACACTGAAACTTCTTCCCCACGCACTGAAACATCTTCCCCACACACTGAAACCTCTTCCCCGCACTCTGAAACCACTTCCCCACACACTGAAACATCTTCCCCACACACTGAAACCTCTTCCCCACACACTGAAACCTCTTCCCCACAGACTGAAACCCTTCCCCACACACTGAAACCCCTTCCCCACGCACTGAAACCTCCTCCAAACACACTGAAACATCTTCCGCACACACTGAAACCTCTTCCCCACACGCTGAATCTTCTTCCACAACCACTGAAACCCATCCACACACACTGAAACCTCTTCCACACAAGCTGAAACCCCTTCCCCAGACACTGAAACCCCTTCCACACACACTGTAACCCCTTCCCCGCACACTGAAACCCCTTCCCCAAGCACTGAAACCCTTTCCATACACACTGAAACCCCTTCCCCACAGACTGAAACACATCCCCACAGACTGAAACACATCCCCACAGACTGAAACCACTTCCGCACACACTGAAACCCATCCCCACGCACTGAAACCTCTTCCACACACACTGAAACCTTTGCCTACAGACTGAAACCTTTCCCCAGACACTGAAACCTCTTCCCCACAAACTGAAACCCCTTCCCCACGCACTGAAACCTCCTCCACACACACTGAAACATCTTCCCCACACACTGAAACCTCTTCCCCACACACTGAAACACCTTCCCCACAAACTGAAACCCATCCCCACACACTGAAACCTCTTCCCCACACACTGAAACCCCTTCCCCACCCACTGAAACCCATCCCCACACACTGAAACCCCTTCCTCACACAGTGAAACCCATCCACACACAATGAAACCCTTCCCCACACATTTAAACCTCTTCCCACACACTGAAACCTCTACGCCACAGAATGAGACCCTTGCCCACACACTGAAACCTCTTCCCCACACACTGAAACTTCTTCCCCACACACTGGATCCCCTTCCCCGCACACTGAAACCTCTTTCCGACACACTGATTCCCCTTCACCACACACTGAAACCCCTTCCCCACACACTGAAACCTCTTCCCCACACACGGAAACCTTTTCCCCACAGACTGAAACCTCTTCCCCACACATTGAATCCCCTTCACCACACACTGAAACCCCTTCCCCACACAATGAACCCTCTTCCCCACACACTGAAAGCACTTCCCCACAGACTGAACGCACTTCCCCACAGACTGAAACCTCTTCCCCACGCAGTGAAACCCCTTCCCCACGCACTGACACCTCTTCCACACACACTGAAACCTCTTCCCCACACACTGAAACCTCTTCCCCACACACTGAAACCTCTTCCCCACACACTGAAACTCCTTCCCCACGCACTGAAACCTCTTCCACACACAGTGAAACAATTTCCCCACACACTGAAACATCTTCCCCACACACTGAAACCTCTTCCCCACACGCTGAATCTTCTTCCACAACCACTGAAACCCATCCCCACACACTGAAACCACTTCCCCACACACTGAAACCTCTTCCCCACGCACTGAAACCTCTTCCACACAGACTGAAACACTTCCCCACACACTGAAACATCTTCCCCACACACTGAAACCCCTTCCCCACGCACTGAAACCTGCTCCACACACACTGAAACATCTTCCCCACACACTGAAACCTCTTCCCCACACGCTGAATCTTCTTCCACAACCACTGAAACCCATCCCCACACAATGAAACCCCTTCCACACACACTGAAACCTCTTCCACACAAACTGAAACCCCTTCCTCAGACACTGAAACCCCTTCCACACACAATGTAACCCCTTCCCCGCACACTGAAACCCCTTCCCCACGCACTGAAACCCATTCCCCACACGCAGAAACCATTTCCCCACAAACTGAAACCCATCCCCACAGACTGAAACACATCCCCACGCACTGAAACCTCTTCCAAACACACTGAAACCTTTCCCGACAGACTGAAACCTTTCCCCACACACTGAAGCCTCTTCCCCACAAACTGAAACCCCTTCCCCACGCACTGAAACCTCCTCCACACACACTGAAACATCTTCCCCACACACAGAAACCTCTTCCCCACACACTGAAACTCCTTCCCCACGCACTGAAACCTCTTCCACACACACTGAAACATCTTCCCCACACACTGAAACCTCTTCCCCACACGCTGAAACTTGTTCCAAACCCACTGTAACCCATCCCCACACACTGAAAACCATTCCACACACACTGAAACCTCTTCCACTCAATCTGAAACCCCTTCCCCACACACTGCAACACCTTCGCCACACACTGAAACCCATCCCCACACACTGAAACCTCTTCCTCACACACTGAAACCCCTTCCCCACACACTGAAACCCATCCCCACAAACTGAAACCCCTTCCTCACACACTGAAACCCATCCACACACACTGAAACCCTTCCCCACGCATTTAAACCTCTTCCCACACACTGAAACCTCTTCGCCACAAAATGAAACCCTTGCCCACACAGTGAAACCTCTTCCCCACACACTGAAACCTCTTCCCCACACACTGGATCCCCTTCCCCGCACACTGAAAACTCTTTCCGACACACTGATTCCCCTTCACCACACACTGAAACCCCTTCCCCACACACTGAAACCTCTTCCCCAGACACGGAAACCTCTTCCCACAGACTGAAACCACTTCCCCACACACTGAATCCCCTTCACCACACACTGAAACCCCTTCCCCACACAATGAAACCTCTTCCCCACACACTGAAAGCACTTCCCCACAGACTGAAACCCTTCCCCACACAGTGAAACCTCTTCCCCACACACTGAAACTCCTTCCCCACGCACTGAACCCTCTTCCACACACAGTGAAACAATTTCCCCACACAATGAGACCTCTTCCCCACACACTGAAAGCACTTCCCCACAGACTGGAAGCACTTCCCCACAGACTGAAACCTCTTCCCCACTCAGTGAAACCCCTTCCCCACGCACTGAAACCTCTTCCACACACACTGAAACCTCTTCCCCACACACTGAAACCTCTTCCCCACACACTGAAACTCCTTCCCCACGCACTGAAACCTCTTCCACACACAGTGAAACAATTTCCCCACAAACTGAAACCTCTTCACCACACGCTGAAACTTCTTCCACACCCACTGAAACTCATCTCCACTCACTGAAAGCCCTTACACACACACTGAAACCTCTTCCACACACACTGAAACCCATTCCCTACACACGGAATCCCCTTCCGCACACACTGAAACGCCATCCCCATACACTGAAACCATTCCCCACACACTGAAACCTCTTCCCCACACACTGAAACCTCTTCCCCACAAACTGAAACTCCTTCCCCATGCACTGAATCCTCTTCCACACACACTGAAACATCTTCCCCACACACTGAAACCTCTTCCCCACACGCTGAATCTTCTTCCAAAACCACTGAAACCCATCCCCACACACTGAAACCACTTGCCCACACACTGAAACCTCTTCCCCACGCACTCAAACCTCTTCCACACAGACTGAAACTCTTCCCCACACACTGAAACATCTTCCCCACACACTGAAACCCCTTCCCCACGCACTGAAACCTGCTCCACACACACTGAAACATCTTCCCCACACACTGAAACCTCTTCCCCACACGCTGAATCTTCTTCCACAACCACTGAAACCCATCCCCACACATTGAAACCCCTTCCACACAAACTGAAACCCCTTCCTCAGACACTGAAACCCCTTCCACACACAATGTAACCCCTTCCCCGCACACTGAAACCCCTTCCCCACGCACTGAAACCCATTCCCCACACACAGAAACCATTTCCCCACAAACTGAAACCCATCCCCACAGACTGAAACACATCCCCACGCACTGAAACCTCTTCCACACACACTGAAACCTTTCCCGACAGACTGAAACCTTTCCCCACACACTGAAGCCTCTTCCCCACAGACTGAAACCCCTTCCCCACGCACTGAAACCTCCTCCACACACACTGAAACATCTTCCCCACACACAGAAACCTCTTCCCCACACACTGAAACTCCTTCCCCACGCACTGAAACCTCTTCCCCACTCGCTGAAACTTCTTCCAAACCCACTGTAACCAATCCCCACACACTGAAAACCATTCCACACACACTGAAACCTCTTCCACACAATCTGAAACCCCTTCCCCACATACTGCAACCCCTTGCCCACACACTGAAACCCATCCCCACAAACTGAAACCTCTTCCCCACACACTGAAACCCCTTCCCCACACACTGAAACCCATCCCCACAAACTGAAACCCCTTCCTCACACACTGAAACCCATCCACACACACTGAAGCCCTTCCCCACGCATTTAAACCTCTTCCCCACATACTGAAACCTCTTCCCCACACACTGGATCCCCTTCCCCGCAAACTTAAACCTCTTTCCGACACACTGATTCCCCTTCACCACACACTGAAACCCCTTCCCCACACACTGAAACCTCTTCCCACAGACTGAAACCACTTCCCCACACACTGAATTCCCTTCACCACACACTGAAACCCCTTCCCCACACAATGAAACCTCTTCCCCACACACTGAAAAACTTCCCCACAGACTGAAAGCACTTCCCCACAGACTGAAACCTCTTCCCCACGCAGTGAAACCCCTTCCCCACGCACTGAAACCTCTTCCACACACACTGAAACCTCTTCCACACACACTGAAACCTCTTCCCCACACACTGAAACCTCTTCCCCACACACTGAAACCTCTTCCCCACACACTGAAACTCCTTCCCCACGCACTGAAACCTCTTCCACACACAGTGAAACAATTTCCCCACACACTGAAACCTCTTCACCACACGCTGAAACTTCTTCCACACCCACTGAAACTCATCCCCACTCACTGAAATCCCTTACACACACACTGAAACCTCTTCCACACACACTGAAACCCATTCCCCACACACGGAAACCCCTTCCGCACACACTGAAACGCCATCCCCATACACTGAACCCATTCCCCACACACTGAAACCTCTTCCCCACAAACTGAAACCTCTTCCCCACAAACTGAAACTCCTTCCCCACGCACTGAATCCTCTTCCACACACACTGAAACATCTTTCCCACACACTGAAACCTCTTCCCCACACGCTGTATCTTCTTCCACAACCACTGAAACCCATCCCCACACACTGAAACCACTTCCCCACACACTGAAACCTCTTCCCCACGCACTGAAACCTCTTCCACACAGACTGAAACCCTTCCCCACACACTGAAACATCTTCCCCACACACTGAAACCCCTTCCCCACGCACTGAAACCTCCTCCACACACACTGAAACATCTTCCCCACACACTGAAACCTCTTCCCCACACGCTGAATCTTCTTCCACAACCACTGAAACCCATCCCCACACATTGAAACCCCTTCCACACACACTGAAACCTCTTCCACACAAACTGAAACCCCTTCCTCAGACACTGAAACCCCTTCCACACACAATGTAACCCCTTCCCCGCACACTGAAACCCCTTCCCCACGCACTGAAACCCATCCCCACACACTGAAACCTCTTCCCCACACACTGCAACCTCTTCCCCACACAATGAAACCCCTTAACCACACACTGGAACCCCTTCGCCACACACTGAAACCTCTTACCCACACACTGAAACCCCTTACCCACAGACTGAAACCACTTCCCCACACACAGAAATCTCTTCCCCACACACTGAAACCTCTTCCCGACACACTGAAACCCCTTATCCACACATTGAAACCCCTTTCACACACACTGAAACCTCTTCCCCACAGACGGAACCCTCTTCTGCACAGACTGAAACCCCTTCCCCACACACTGAAAACCATCCCCACACACTGAAAGATCATCCCCACTCACTGAAACCCCTTCCCCACACACTGAAACCCCTTCCCAACACACTGAAACCCAACCCCACACACTGAAACCTCATCCCCACACACTGAAACCCCTTCCCCACACACTGAAACCCATCCCCACACACTGAAACCCCTTCCCCACACACTGAAACCCATCCCCACACACTGAAAACATTCCCCACACACTGAAAACCTTCCCAACACTCTGAAACCTCTTCACACTTGCGGAACCCTCTTCCCCACACAGTGAAACCCCTTTGCCGCACACTGAAACCTCTGTCCCACACACTGAATCCCCTTCACCACACACTGAAACCTCTTCCCCACACACTGAAACCTCTTCCCCACGCACTGAAACATCTTCCCCACACACTGAAACCTCTTCCCCGCACTCTGAAACCACTTCCCCACACACTGAAACATCTTCCCCACGCACTGAAACCTCTTCCCCACACACTGAAACCTCTTCCCCACAGACTGAAACCCTTCCCCACACACTGAAACCCCTTCCCCACGCACTGAAACCTCCTCCACACACACTGAAACATCTTCCCCACACACTGAAACCTCTTCCCCACACGCTGCATCTTCTTCCACAACCACTGAAACCTATCCACACACACTGAAACCTCTTCCACACAAACTGAAACCCCTTCCCCAGACACTGAAACCCCTTCCACACACACTGTAACCCCTTCCCCACGCACTGAAACCCATTCCCCACACACTGAAACCCCTTCCCCACAGACTGAAACACATCCCCACAGACTGAAACCACTTCCGCACACACTGAAACCCATCCCCACGCACTGAAACCTCTTCCACACACACTGAAACCTCTTCCCCACAAACTGAAACCTCTTCCCCACAAACTGAAACTCCTTCCCCACGCACTGAATCCTCTTCCACACACACTGAAACATCTTCCCCACACACTGAAACCTCTTCCCCACACGCTGTATCTTCTTCCACAACCACTGAAACCCATCCCCACACACTGAAACCACTTCCCCACACACTGAAACCTCTTCCTCACGCACTGAAACCTCTTCCACACAGACTGAAACCCTTCCCCACACACTGAAACATCTTCCCCACACACTGAAACCCCTTCCCCACGCACTGAAACCTCCTCCACACGCTGAATCTTCTTCCACAACCACTGAAACCCATCCCCACACATTGAAACCCCTTCCACACACACTGAAACCTCTTCCACACAAACTGAAACCCCTTCCTCAGACACTGAAACCCCTTCCACACACAATGTAACCCCTTCCCCGCACACTGAAACCCCTTCCCCACGCACTGAAACCCATCCCCACACACTGAACCTCTTCCCCACACACTGCAACCTCTTCCCCACACAATGAAACCCCTTAACCACACACTGGAACCCCTTCGCCACACACTGAAACCTCTTACCCACACACTGAAACCCCTTACCCACAGACTGAAACCACTTCCCCACACACAGAAATCTCTTCCCCACACACTGAAACCTCTTCCCGACACACTGAAACCCCTTATCCACACATTGAAACCCCTTTCACACACACTGAAACCTCTTCCCCACAGACGGAACCCTCTTCTGCACAGACTGAAACCCCTTCCCCACACACTGAAAACCATCCCCACACACAGAAAGATCATCCCCACACACTGAAACCCCTTCCCCACACACTGAAACCCCTTCCCCACACACTGAAACCCAACCCCACACACTGAAACCTCATCCCCACACACTGAAACCCCTTCCCCACACACTGAAACCCATCCCCACACACTGAAACCCCTTCCCCACACACTGAAACCCATCCCCACACACTGAAAACATTCCCCACACACTGAAAACCTTCCCAACACTCTGAAACCTCTTCACAATTGCGGAACCCTCTTCCCCACACAGTGAAACACCTTTGCCGCACACTGAAACCTCTGTCCCACACACTGAATCCCCTTCACCACACACTGAAACCTCTTCCCCACACACTGAAACCTCTTCCCCACGCACTGAAACATCTTCCCCACAAACTGAAACCTCTTCCCCGCACTCTGAAACCACTTCCCCACACACTGAAACATCTTCCCCACACACTGAAACCTCTTCCCCACACACTGAAACCTCTTCCCCACAGACTGAAACCCTTCCCCACACACTGAAACCCCTTCCCCAGACACTGAAACCCCTTCCACACACACTGTAACCCCTTCCCCGCACACTGAAACCCCTTCCCCACGCACTGAAACCCATTCCCCACACACTGAAACCCCTTCCCCACAGACTGAAACACATCCCCACAGACTGAAACCACTTCCGCACACACTGAAACCCATCCCCACGCACTGAAACCTCTTCCACACACACTGAAACATTTGCCTACAGACTGAAACCTTTCCCCACACACTGAAACCTCTTCCCCACAAACTAAAACCCCTTCCCCACGCACTGAAACCTCCTCCACACACACTGAAACATCTTCCCCACACACTGAAACCTCTTCCCCACACACTGAAACACCTTCCCCACAAACTGAAACCCATCCCCACACACTGAAACCTCTTCCCCACACACTGAAAACCCTTCCCCACACACTGAAACCCATCCCCACACACTGAAACCCCTTCCTCACACAGTGGAACCCATCCACACACACTGAAACCCTTCCCCACACATTTAAACCTCTTCCCACACACTGAATCCTCTTCCCCACACACTGAAACTTCTTCCCCACACACTGGATCCCCTTCCCCGCACACTGAAACCTCTTTCCGACACACTGATTCCCCTTCACCACACACTGAAACCCCTTCCCCACACACTGAAACCTCTTCCCCACACACGGAAACCTTTTCCCCACAGACTGAAACCTCTTCCGCACACACTGAATCCCCTTCACCACACACTGAAACCCCTTCCCCACACAATGAAACCTCTTCCCCACACACTGAAAGCACTTCCCCACAGACTGAAAGCACTTCCCCACAGACTGAAACCTCTTCCCCACGCAATGAAACCCCTTCCCCACGCACTGAAACCTCTTCCACACACACTGAAACCTCTTCCCCACACACTGAAACCTCTTCCCCACACACTGAAACTCCTTCCCCACGCACTGAAACCTCTTCCACACACAGTGAAACAATTTCCCCACACACTGAAACCTCTTCACCACACGCTGAAACTTCTTCCACACCCACTGAAACTCATCGCCACTCACTGAAATCCCTTACACACACACTGAAACCTCTTCCACACACACTGAAACCCATTCCCCACACACCGAAACCCCTTCCGTACACACTGAAACGCCATCCCCATACACTGAAACCATTCCCCACACACTGAAACCTCTTCCCCACACACTGAAACCTCTTCCCCACAAACTGAAACTCCTTCCCCACGCACTGAATCCTCTTCCACACACACTGAAACATCTTCCCCACACACTGAAACCTCTTCCCCACACGCTGAATCTTCTTCCACAACCACTGAAACCCATCCCCACACACTGAAACCACTTCCCCACACACTGAAACCTCTTCCCCACGCACTGAAACCTCTTCCACACAGACTGAAACCCTTCCCCACACACTGAAACATCTTCCCCACACACTGAAACCCCTTCCACACGCACTGACACCTGCTCCACACACACTGAAACATCTTCCCCACACACTGAAACCTCTTCCCCACACGCTGAATCTTCTTCCACAACCACTGAAACCCATCCCCACACATTGAAACCCCTTCCACACACACTGAAACCTCTTCCACACAAACTGAAACCCCTTCCTCAGACACTGAAACCCCTTCCACACACAATGTAACCCCTTCCCCGCACACTGAAACCCCTTCCCCACGCACTGAAACCCATTCCCCACACACAGAAACCATTTCCCCACAAACTGAAACCCATCCCCACAGACTGAAACACATCCCCACGCACTGAAACCTCTTCCACACACACTGAAACCTTTCCCGACAGACTGAAACCTTTCCCCACACACTGAAGCCTCTTCCCCACAAAATGAAACCCCTTCCCCACGCACTGAAACCTCCTCCACACACACTGAAACATCTTCCCCACACACAGAAACCTCTTCCCCACACACTGAAACTCCTTCCCCACGCACTGAAACCTCTTCCACACACACTGAAACATCTTCCCCACACACTGAAACCTCTTCCCCACACACTGAAACCTCTTCCACACAAACTGAAACCCCTTCCTCAGACACTGAAACCCCTTCCACACACAATGTATCCCCTTCCCCGCACACTGAAACCCCTTCCCCACGCACTGAAACCCATTCCCCACACACAGAAACCATTTCCCCACAAACTGAAACCCATCCCCACAGACTGAAACACATCCCCACGCACTGAAACCTCTTCCACACACACTGATACCTTTCCCGACAGACTGAAACCTTTGCCCACACACTGAAGCCTCTTCCCCACCAACTGAAACCCCTTCCCCACGCACTGAACCCTCCTCCACACACACTGAAACATCTTCCCCACACACAGAAACCTCTTCCCCACACACTGAAACTCCTTCCCCACGCACTGAAACCTCTTCCACACACACTGAAACATCTTCCCCACACACTGAAACCTCTTCCCCACACGCTGAAACTTCTTCCAAACCCACTGTAACCCATCCCCACACACTGAAAACCATTCCACACACACTGAAACCTCTTCCACACAATCTGAAACCCCTTCCCCACACACTGCAACCCCTTCGCCACACACTGAAACCCATCCCCACACACTGAAACCTCTTCCTCACACACTGAAACCCCTTCCCCACACACTGAAACCCATCCCCACAAACTGAAACCCCTTCCTCACACACTGAAACCCATCCACACACACTGAAACCCTTCCCCACGCATTTAAACCTCTTCCCACACACTGAAACCTCTTCCCCACACACTGAAACACCTTCCCCACAAACTGAAACCCATCCCCACACACTGAAACCTCTTCCCCACACACTGAAACCCCTTCCCCACACACTGATACCCATCCCCACACACTGAAACCCCTTCCTCACACAGTGGAACCCATCCACACACACTGAAACCCTTCCCCACACATTTAAACCTCTTCCCACACACTGAAACCTCTTCCCCACACACTGAAACTTCTTCCCCACACACTGGATCCCCTTCCCCGCACACTGAAACCTCTTTCCGACACACTGATTCCCCTTCACCACACACTGAAACCCCTTCCTCACA
Organism: Heterodontus francisci; assembly: GCF_036365525.1. NCBI lineage: Eukaryota > Metazoa > Chordata > Chondrichthyes > Heterodontiformes > Heterodontidae > Heterodontus > Heterodontus francisci. The sequence continues at coordinate 3,940,038 of NC_090395.1, read as the reverse complement.
CACTGAAACCTCTTCCCCACACACGGAAACCTTTTCCCCACAGACTGAAACCTCTTCCCCACACACTGAATCCCCTTCACCACACACTGAAACCCCTTCCCCACACAATGAAACCTCTTCCCCACACACTGAAAGCACTTCCCCACAGACTGAAAGCACTTCCCCACAGACTGAAACCTCTTCCCCACGCAATGAAACCCCTTCCCCACGCACTGAAACCTCTTCCACACACACTGAAACCTCTTCCCCACACACTGAAACCTCTTCCCCACACACTGAAACTCCTTCCCCACGCACTGAAACCTCTTCCACACACAGTGAAACAATTTCCCCACACACTGAAACCTCTTCACCACACGCTGAAACTTCTTCCACACCCACTGAAACTCATCGCCACTCACTGAAATCCCTTACACACACACTGAAACCCATTCCCCACACACCGAAACCCCTTCCGCACACACTGAAACGCCATCCCCATACACTGAAACCATTCCCCACACACTGAAACCTCTTCCCCACAAACTGAAACTCCTTCCCCACGCACTGAATCCTCCTCCACACACACTGAAACATCTTCCCCACACACTGAAACCTCTTCCCCACACGCTGAATCTTCTTCCACAACCACTGAAACCCATCCCCACACACTGAAACCACTTCCCCACACACTGAAACCTCTTCCCCACGCACTGAAACCTCTTCCACACAGACTGAAACCCTTCCCCACACACTGAAACATCTTCCCCACACACTGAAACCCCTTCCCCACGCACTGACACCTGCTCCACACACACTGAAACATCTTCCCCACACACTGAAACCTCTTCCCCACACGCTGAATCTTCTTCCACAACCACTGAAACCCATCCCCACACATTGAAACCCCTTCCACACACACTGAAACCTCTTCCACACAAACTGAAACCCCTTCCTCAGACACTGAAACCCCTTCCACACACAATGTAACCCCTTCCCCGCACACTGAAACCCCTTCCCCACGCACTGAAACCCATTCCCCACACACAGAAACCATTTCCCCACAAATTGAAACCCATCCCCACAGACTGAAACACATCCCCACGCACTGAAACCTCTTCCACACACACTGAAACCTTTCCCGACAGACTGAAACCTTTCCCCACACACTGAAGCCTCTTCCCCACAAAATGAAACCCCTTCCCCACGCACTGAAACCTCCTCCACACACACTGAAACATCTTCCCCACACACAGAAACCTCTTCCCCACACAGTGAAACTCCTTCCCCACGCACTGAAACCTCCTCCACACACACTGAAACATCTTCCCCACACACTGAAACCTCTTCCCCACACACTGAAACCTCTTCCACACAAACTGAAACCCCTTCCTCAGACACTGAAACCCCTTCCACACACAATGTATCCCCTTCCCCGCACACTGAAACCCCTTCCCCACGCACTGAAACCCATTCCCCACACACAGAAACCATTTCCCCACAAACTGAAACACATCCCCACAGACTGAAACACATCCCCACGCACTGAAACCTCTTCCACACACACTGAAACCTTTCCCGACAGACTGAAACCTTCCCCCACACACTGAAGCCTCTTCCCCACCAACTGAAACCCCTTCCCCACGCACTGAACCCTCCTCCACACACACTGAAATATCTTCCCCACACACAGAAACCTCTTCCCCACACACTGAAACTCCTTCCCCACGCACTGAAACCTCTTCCACACACACTGAAACATCTTCCCCACACACTGAAACCTCTTCCCCACACGCTGAAACTTCTTCCAAACCCACTGTAACCCATCCCCACACACTGAAAACCATTCCACACTCACTCAAACCTCTTCCACACACACTGCAACCCCTTCGCCACACACTGAAACCCATCCCCACACACTGAAACCTCTTCCTCACACACTGAAACCCCTTCCCCACACACTGAAACCCATCCCCACAAACTGAAACCCCTTCCTCACACACTGAAACCCATCCACACACACTGAAACCCTTCCCCACGCATTTAAACCTCTTCCCACACACTGAAACCTCTTCGCCACAAAATGAAACCTCTTCCCCACACACTGGATCCCCTTCCCCGCACACTTAAACCTCTTTCCGACACACTGATTCCCCTTCCCCACACACTGAAACCTCTTCCCCAGACAAGGAAACCTCTTCCCACAGTCTGAAACCACTTCCCCACACACTGAATCCCCTTCACCACACACTGAAACCTCTTCCCCACACACTGAAAGCACTTCCCCACAGACTGAAACCCTTCCCCACACAGTGAAACATCTTCCCCACGCAGTGAAACCCCTTCCCCACGCACTGAAACCTCTTCCACACACACTGAAATCTCTTCCCCACACACTGAAACCACATCGTCACACACTGAATCCTCTTCCCCACACACTGAAACTCCTTCCCCACGCACTGAAACATCTTCCACACACAGTGAAACAATTTCCCCACACAATGAGACCTCTTCCCCTCACACTGAAAGCACTTCCCCACAGACTGGAAGCACTTCCCCACAGACTGAAACCTCTTCCCCACGCAGTGAAACCCCTTCCCCACGCACTGAAAACTCTTCCACACACACTGAAACCTCTTCCCCACACACTGAAACCTCTTCCCCACACACTGAAACTCCTTCCCCACGCACTGAAAACTCTTCCACACACAGTGAAACAATTTCCCCACACACTGAAACCTCTTCACCACACGCTGAAACTTCTTCCACACCCACTGAAACTCATCCCCACTCACTGAAATCCCTTACACACACACTGAAACCTCTTCCACACACACTGAAACCCATTCCCCACAGACGGAAACCCCTTCCGCACACACTGAAACGCCATCCCCATACACTGAAAACATTCCCCACACACTGAAACCTCTTCCCCACACACTGAAACCTCTTCCCCACAAACTGAAACTCCTTCCCCATGCACTGAATCCTCTTCCACACACACTGAAACATCTTCCCCACACACTGAAACCTCTTCCCCACACGCTGAATCTTCTTCCAAATCCACTGAAACCCATCCCCACACACTGAAACCACTTGCCCACACACTGAAACCTCTTCCCCACGCACTGAAACCTCTTCCACACAGACTGAAACTCTTCCCCACACACTGAAACATCTTCCCCACACACTGAAACCCCTTCCCCACGCACTGAAACCTGCTCCACACACACTGAAACATCTTCCCCACACACTGAAACCTCTTCCCCACACGCTGAATCTTCTTCCACAACCACTGAAACCCATCCCCACACATTGAAACCCCTTCCACACACACTGAAACCTCTTCCACACAAACTGAAACCCCTTCCTCAGACACTGAAACCCCTTCCACACACAATGTAACCCCTTCCCCGCACACTGAAACCCCTTCCCCACGCACTGAAACCCATTCCCCACACACAGAAACCATTTCCCCAGAAACTGAAACCCATCCCCACAGACTGAAAAACATCCCCACGCACTGAAACCTCTTCCACACACACTGAAACCTTTCCCGACAGACTGAAACCTTTCCCCACACACTGAAGCCTCTTCCCCACAGACTGAAACCCCTTCCCCACGCACTGAAACCTCCTCCACACACACTGAAACATCTTCCCCACACACAGAAACCTCTTCCCCACACACTGAAACTCCTTCCCCACGCACTGAAACCTCTTCCACACACACTGAAACATCTTCCCCACACACTGAAACCTCTTCCCCACACGCTGAAACTTCTTCCAAACCCACTGTAACGAATCCCCACACACTGAAAACCATTCCACACAGACTGAAACCTCTTCCACACAATCTGAAACCCCTTCCCCACACACTGCAACCCCTTCCCCACACACTGAAACCCATCCCCACACACTGAAACCTCTTCCCCACACACTGAAACCCCTTCCCCACACACTGAAACCCATCCCCACAAACTGAAACCCCTTCCTCACACACTGAAACCCATCCACACACACTGAAACCCTTCCCCACGCATTTAAACCTCTTCCCACACACTGAAACCTCTTCGCCACAAAATGAAACCCTTGCCCACACAGTGAAACCTCTTCCCCACACACTGAAACCTCTTGCCCACACACTGGATCCCCTTCCCCGCACACTTAAACCTCTTTCCGACACACTGATTCCCCTTCACCACACACTGAAACCCCTTCCCCACACACTGAAACCTCTTCCCACAGACTGAAACCACTTCCCCACACACTGAATCCCCTTCACCACACACTGAAGCCCCTTCCCCACACAATGAAACCTCTTCCCCACACACTGAAACCCTTCCCCACAGACTGAAAGCACTTCCCCACAGACTGAAACCTCTTCCATACGCAGTGAAACCCCTTCCCCAAGCACTGAAACCTCTTGCACACACACTGAAACCTCTTCCACACACACTGAAACCTCTTCCCCACACACTGAAACCTCTTCCCCACACACTGAAACTCCTTCCCCACGCACTGAAACCTCTTCCACACACAGTGAAACAATTTCCCCACACACTGAAACCTCTTCACCACACGCTGAAACTTCTTCCACACCCACTGAAACTCATCCCCACTCACTGAAATCCCTTACACACACACTGAAACCTCTTCCACACACACTGAAACCCATTCCCCACACACGGAAGCCCCTTCCGCACACACTGAAACGCCATCCCCATACACTGAAACCATTCCCCACACACTGAAACCTCTTCCCCACAAACTGAAACCTCTTCCCCACAAACTGAAACTCCTTCCCCACGCACTGAATCCTCTTCAACACACACTGAAACATCTTACCCACACACTGAAACCTCTTCCCCACACGCTGTATCTTCTTCCACAACCACTGAAACCCATCCCCACACACTGAAACCACTTCCCCACACACTGAAACCTCTTCCCCACGCACTGAAACCTCTTCCACACAGACTGAAACCCTTCCCCACACACTGAAACATCTTCCCTACACACTGAAACCCCTTCCCCACGCACTGAAACCTCCTCCACACACACTGAAACATCTTCCCCACACACTGAAACCTCTTCCCCACACGCTGAATCTTCTTCCACAACCATTGAAACCCATCCCCACACATTGAAACCCCTTCCACACACACTGAAACCTCTTCCACACAAACTGAAACCGCTTCCTCAGACACTGAAACCCCTTCCACACACAATGTAACCCCTTCCCCGCACACAGAATCCCCTTCCCCACGCACTGAAACCCATTCCCCACACACAGAAACCATTTCCCCACAAACTGAAACCCATCCCCACAGACTGAAACACATCCCCACGCACTGAAACCTCTTCCACAAACACTGAAACCTTTCCCGACAGACTGAAACCTTTCCCCACACACTGAAGCCTCTTCCCCACAAACTGAAACCCCTTCCCCACGCACTGAAACCTCCTCCACACACACTGAAACATCTTCCCCACACACAGAAACCTCTTCCCCACACACTGAAACTCCTTCCCCAGGCACTGAAACCTCTTCCACACACACTGAAACATCTTCCCCACAAACTGAAACATCTTCCCCACACGCTGAAACTTCTTCCAAACCCACTGTAACCCATCCCCACACACTGAAAACCATTCCACACACACTGAAACCTCTTCCACACAATCTGAAACCCCTTCCCCACACACTGCAACCCCTTCCCCACACACTGAAACCCATCCCCACACACTGAAACCTCTTCCCCTCACACTGAAACCCCTTCCCCACACAGTGAAACCCATCCCCACGAACTGAAACCCCTTCCTCACACACTGAAACCCATCCACACACACTGAAACCCTTCCCCACGCATTTAAACCTCTTCCCACACACTGAAACCTCTTCGCCACAAAATGAAACCCTTGCCCACACAGTGAAACCTCTTCCCCACACACTGAAACCTCTTCCCCACACACTGGATCTCCTTCCTCGCACACTTAAACCTCTTTCCGACACACTGATTGCCCTTCACCACACACTGAAACCCCTTCCCCACACACTGAAACCTCTTCCCCAGACACGGAAACCTCTTCCCACAGACTGAAACCACTTCCCCACAGACTGAAACCACTTCCCCACACACTGAATCCCCTTCACCACACACTGAAACCCCTTCCCCACACAACGAAACCTCTTCCCCACAAACTGAAAGCACTTCCCCACAGACTGAAACCCTTCCCCACACACTGAAACCTCTTCCCCACGCAGTGAATCCCCTTCCCCACGCTCTGAAACCTCTTCCACACACAATGAAATCTCTTCCCCACACACTGAAACCACATCCTCACACACTGAAACCTCTTCCCCACACACTGAAACCCCTTCCCCGCAAACTGAAACCCATCCCCACACACTGAAACCTCTTCCCCACACACTGAAACCCCTTCCCCACACACTGAAACCCATCCCCGCACACTGAAACCCCTTCCTCACACACTGAAACCCATCCACACACACTGAAACCCTTCCCCACACATTTAAACCTCTTCCCACACACTGAAACCTCTTCGCCACAGAATGAGACCATTGCCCACACACCGAAACCTCTTCCCCACACACTGAAACTTCTTCCCCACACACTAGATCCCCTTCCCCGCACACTGAAGCCTCTTTCCGACACACTGATTCCCCTTCACCACTCACTGAAACCCCTTCCCCACACACTGAAACCTCTTCCCCACAAACGGAAACCTCTTCCCCACAGACTGAAACCACTCCCCCACACACTGAAACCTCTTCCCCACACACTGAATCCCCTTCACCACACACTGAAACCCCTTCCCCACACAATGAGACCTGTTCCCCACACACTGAAAGCACTTCCCCACAAACTGAAAGCACTTCCCCACTGTCTGAAACCTCTTCCCCACGCAGTAATACCCCTTCCCCACGCACTGAAACCTCTTCCACACACAGTGAAACAATTTCCCCACACACTGAAACATCTTCACCACACGCTGAAACTTCTTCCACACCCACTGAAACTCATCCCCACTCACTGAAATCCCTTACACACACACTGAAACCTCTTCCACAGACACTGAAACCCATTCCCCACACACGGAAACCCCTTCTGCACACACTGAAACGCCATCCCCATACACTGAAACCATTCCCCACACACTGAAACCTCTTCCCCACGCACTGAATCCTCTTCCACACACACTGAAACATCTTCCCCACACACTGAAACCTCTACCCCACAAACTGAATCTTCTTCCACAACCGCTGAAACCCATCCCCACACACTGAAACCACTTCCCCACACACTGAAACCTCTTCCCCACGCACTGAAACCTCTTCCACACAGACTGAAACCCTTCCCCACACACTGAAACATCTTCCCCACAAACTGAAACCCCTTCCCCACGCACTGAAACCTGCTCCACACACACTGAAACATCTTCCCCACACACTGAAACCTCTTCCCCACACGCTGAATCTTCTTCCACAACCACTGAAACCCATCCCCACACATTGAAACCCCTTCCACACACACTGAAACCTCTTCCACACAAACTGAAACCCCTTCCTCAGACACTGAAACCCCTTCCACACACAATGTAACCCCTTCCCCGCACACTGAAACCCCTTCCCCACGCACTGAAACCCATTCCCCACACACAGAAACCATTTCCCCACAAACTGAAACCCATCCCCACAGAATGAAACACATCCCCACGCACTGAAACCTCTTCCACACACACTGAAACCTTTCCCGACAGACTGAAACCTTTCCCCACACACTGAAGCCTCTTCCCCACAAACTGAAACCCCTTCCCCACGCACTGAAACCTCCTCCACACACACTGAAACATCTACCCCACACACAGAAACCTCTTCCCCACACACTGAAACTCCTTCCCCACACACTGAAAACCATTCCACACACACTGAAACCTCTTCCACACAATCTGAAACCCCTTCCCCACACACTGCAACCCCTTCCCCACACACTGAAACCCATCCCCACACACTGAAACCTCTTCCCCACACACTGAAACCCCTTCCCCACACACTGAAACCCATCCCCACAAACTGAAACACCTTCCTCACACACTGAAACCCATCCACACACACTGAAACCCTTCCCCACGCATTTAAACCTCTTCCCACACACTGAAACCTCTTCGCCACAAAATGAAACCCTTGCCCACACAGTGAAACCTCTTCCCCACACACTGAAACCTCTTCCCCACACACTGGATCCCCTTCCCCGCACACTTAAACCTCTTTCCGACACACTGATTCCCCTTCACCACACACTGAAACCCCTTCCCCACACACTGAAACCTCTTCACCAGACACGGAAACCTCTACCCACAGACTGAAACCACTTCCCCACACACTGAATCCCCTTCACCACACACTGAAACCCCTTCCCCACACAATGAAACCTCTTCCCCACACACTGAAAGCACTTCCCCACAGACTGAAACCCTTCCCCACACACTGAAACCTCTTCCCCACGCAGTGAAACCCCTTCCCCACGCACTGAAACCTCTTCCACACACACTGAAATCTCTTCCCCACACACTGAAACCACATCGTCACACACTGAAACTTCTTCCCCACACACTGAAACTCCTTCCCCACGCACTGAACCCTCTTCCACACACAGTGCAACAATTTCCCCACACAATGAGACCTCTTCCCCACACACTGAAAGCACTTCCCCACAGACTGGAAGCACTTCCCCACAGACTGAAACCTCTTCCCCACGCAGTGAAACCCCTTCCCCACGCACTGAAACCTCTTCCACACACACTGAAACCTCTTCCCCACACACTGAAACCTCTTCCCCACACACTGAAACCTCTTCCCCACACACTGAAACTCCTTCCCCACGCACTGAAACCTCTTCCACACACAGTGAAACAATTTCCCCACACACTGAAACCTCTTCACCACACGCTGAAACTTCTTCCACACCCACTGAAACTCATCCCCACTCACTGAAATTCCTTACACACACACTGAAACCTCTTCCACACACACTGAAACCCATTCCCCACACACGGAAACCCCTTCCGCACACACTGAAACGCCATCCCCATACACTGAAACCATTCCCCACACACTGAAACCTCTTCACCACACACTGAAACCTCTTCCCCACAAACTGAAACTCCTTCCCCATGCACTGAATCCTCTTCCACACACACTGAAACATCTTCACCACACACTGAAACCTCTTCCCCACACGCTGAATCTTCTTCCAAAATCACTGAAACCCATCCCCACACACTGAAACCACTTGCCCACACACTGAAACCTCTTCCCCACGCACTGAAACCTCTTCCACACAGACTGAAACCCATCCCCACACACTGAAGCATCTTCCCCACACACTGAAACCCCTTCCCCACGCACTGAAACCTGCTCCACACACACTGAAACATCTTCCCCACACACTGAAACCTCTTCCCCACACGCTGAATCTTCTTCCACAACCACTGAAACCCATCCCCACACATTGAAACCCCTTCCACACACACTGAAACTTCTTCCACACAAACTGAAACCCCTTCCTCAGACACTGAAACCCCTTCCACACACAATGTAACCCCTTCCCCGCACACTGAAACCCCTTCCCCACGCACTGAAACCCATTCCCCACACACAGAAACCATTTCCCCACAAACTGAAACCCATCCCCACAGACTGAAACACATCCCCACGCACTGAAACCTCTTCCACACACACTGAAACCTTTCCCGACAGACTGAAACCTTTCCCCACACACTGAAGCCTCTTCCCCACAGACTGAAACCCCTTCCCCACGCACTGAAACCTCCTCCACACACACTGAAACATCTTCCCCACAAACATAAACCTCTTCCCCACACACTGAAACATCTTCCCCACACACTGAAACCTCTTCCCCACAAGCTGAAACTTCTTCCAAACCCACTGTAACCCATCCCCACACACTGAAAACCATTCCACACACACTGAAACCTCTTCCACACAATCTGAAACCCCTTCCCCACACACTGCAACCCCTTCCCCACACACTGAAACCCATCCCCACACAGTGAAACCTCTTCCCCACACACTGAAACCCCTTCCCCACACACTGAAACCCATCCCCACAAACTGAAACCCCTTCCTCACACACTGAAACCCATCCACACACTGAAACCCTTCCCCACGCATTTAAACCTCTTCCCACACACTGAAACCTCTTCGCCACAAAATGAAACCCTTGCCCACACAGTGAAACCTCTTCCCCACACACTGAAACCTCTTCCCCACACACTGGATCCCATTCCCCGCACACTTAAACCTCTTTCCGACACACTGATTCACCTTCACCACGCACTGAAACCCCTTCCCCACACACTGAAACCTCTTCCCCAGACACGGAAACCTCTTCCCACAGACTGAAACCACTTCCCCACACACTGAATCCCCTTCACCACACACTGAAACCCCTTCCCCACACAATGAAACCTCTTCCCCACACACTGAAAGCACTTCCCCACAGACTGAAAGCACTTCCCCACAGACTGAAACCTCTTCCCCACGCAGTGAAACCCCTTCCCCACGCACTGAAACCTCTTCCACACACACTGAAACCTCTTCCCCACACACTGAAACCTCTTCCCCACACACTGAAACCTCTTCCCCACACACTGAAACTCCTTCCCCACGCACTGAAACCTCTTCCACACACAGTGAAACAATTTCCCCACACACTGAAACCTCTTCACCACACGCTGAAACTTCTTCCACACCCACTGAAACTCATCCCCACTCACTGAAATCCCTTACACACACACTGAAACCTCTTCCACACACACTGAAACCCATTCCCCACACACGGAAACCCCTTCTGCACACACTGAAACGCCATCCCCATACACTGAAACCATTCCCCACACACTGAAACCTCTTCCCCAAACTGAAACCTCTTCCCCACAAACTGAAACTCATTCCCCACGCACTGAATCCTCTTCCACACACACTGAAACATCTTCCCCACACACTGAAACCTCTTCCCCACACGCTGAATCTTCTTCCACAACCACTGAAACCCATCCCCACACACTGAAACCACTTCCCCACACACTGAAACCTCTTCCCCACGCACTGAAACCTCTTCCACACAGACTGAAACCCTTCCCCACGCACTGAAACATCTTCCCCACAGACTGAAACCCCTTCCCCACGCACTGAAACCTCCTCCACACACACTGAAACATCTTCCCCACACACTGAAACCTCTTCCCCACACGCTGATTCTTCTTCCACAACCACTGAAACCCATCCCCACACATTGAAACCCCTTCCACACACACTGAAACCTCTTCCACACAAACTGAAACCCCTTCCTCAGACACTGAAACCCCTTCCACACACAATGTAACCCCTTCCCCGCACACTGAAACCCCTTCCCCACGCACTGAAACCCATTCCCCACACACAGAAACCATTTCCCCACAAACTGAAACCCATCCCCACAGACTGAAACACATCCCCACGCACTGAAACCTCTTCCACACACACTGAAACCTTTCCCGACAGACTGAAACCTTTCCCCACACACTGAAGCCTCTTCCCCACAAACTGAAACCCCTTCCCCACGCACTGAAACCTCCTCCACACATACTGAAACATCTTCCCCACACACAGAAACCTCTTCCCCACACACTGAAACTCCTTCCCCAGGCTCTGAAACCTCTTCCACACACACTGAAACATCTTCCCCACAAACTGAAACCTCTTCCCCACACGCTGAAACTTCTTCCAAACCCACTGTAACCCATCGCCACACACTGAAAACCATTCCACAAACACTGAAACCTCTTCCACACAATCTGAAACCCCTTCCCCACACACTGCAACCCCTTCCCCACACACTGAAACCCATCCCCACACACTGAAACCTCTTCCCCACACACTGAAACCCCTTCCCCACACACTGAAACCCATCCCCACGAACTGAAACCCCTTCCTCACACACTGAAAACCATCCACACACACTGAAACCCTTCCCCACGCATTTAAATCTCTTCCCACACACTGAAACCTCTTCGCCACAAAATGAAACCCTTGCCCACACAGTTAAACCTCTTCCCCACACACTGAAACCTCTTCCCCACACACTGGATCCCCTTCCCCGCAAACTTAAACCTCTTTCCGTCACACTGATTGCCCTTCACCACACACTGAAACCCCTTCCCCACACACTGAAACCTCTTCCCCAGACACGGAAACCTCTTCCCACAGACTGAAACCACTTCCCCACAGACTGAAACCACTTCCCCACACACTGAATCCCCTTCACCACACACTGAAACCCCTTCCCCACACAATGAAACCTCTTCCCCACACACTGAAAGCACTTCCCCAAAGACTGGAACCCTTCCCCACACACTGAAACCTCTTCCCAACGCAGTGAAACCCCTTCCCCACACAATGAAACCCATCCCCACGCACTGAAACCTCTTCCCCACACACTGAAACCCCTTCCCCACACACTGAAACCCATCCCCACACGCTGAATCTTCTTCCACAACCACTGAAACCCATCCCCACACATTGAAACCTCTCCGCACAAACTGAAACCCCTTCCTCAGACACTGAAACCCCTTCCCCACGCACTGAAACCCATTCCCCACACACAGAAACCATTTCCCCACAAACTGAAACCCATCCCCACAGACTGAAACACATCCCCACGCACTGAAACCTCTTCCACACACACTGAAACCTTTCCCGACAGACTGAAACCTTTCCCCACACACTGAAGCCTCTTCCCCACAAACTGAAACCCCTTCCCCACGCACTGAAACCTCCTCCACGCACACTGAAACATCTTCCCCACACACAGAAACCTCTTCCCCACACACTGAAACTCCTTCCCCACGCACTGAAACCTCTTCCACACACACTGAAACATCTTCCCCACACACTGAAACCTCTTCCCCACACGCTGAAACATCTTCCAAACCCACTGTAACCCATCCCCACACACTGAAAACCATTCCACACACACTGAAACATCTTCCACACAATCTGAAACCCCTTCCCCACACACTGCAACCCCTTCCCCACACACTGAAACCCATCCCCACACACTGAAACCTCTTCCCCACACACTGAAACCCCTTCCCCACACACTGAAACCCATCCCCACAAACTGAAACCCCTTCCTCACACACTGAAACCCATCCACACACACTGAAACCCTTCCCCACGCATTTAAACCTCTTCCCACACACTGAAACCTCTTCGCCACAAAATGAAACCCTTGCCCACACAGTGAAACCTCTTCCCCACACACTGAAACCTCTTCCCCACACACTGGATCCCCTTCCCCGCACACTTAAACCTCTTGCCGACACACTGATTCCCCTTCACCACACACTGAAACCCCTTCCCCACACACTGAAACCTCTTCCCCAGACACGGAAACCTCTTCCCACAGACTGAAACCACTTCCCCACAGACTGAAACCCTTCCCCACACACTGAAACCTCTTCCCAACGCAGTGAAACCCCTTCCCCACGCACTGAAACCTCTTCCCCACCAACTGAAACTCCTTCCCCACGCACTGAATCCTCTTCCACACACACTGAAACATCTTCCCCACACACTGAAACCTCTTCCCCACACGCTGAATCTTCTTCCACAACCACTGAAACCCATCCCCACACACTGAAACCACTTCCCCACACACTGAAACTTCTTCCCCACGCACTGAAACCTCATCCACACAGACTGAAACACTTCCCCACACACTGAAACATCTTCCCCACACACTCAAACCCCTTCCCCACGCACTGAAACCTCATCCACATACACTGAAACATCTTCCCCACACACTGAAACCTCTTCCCCGCAAACTGAAACCCATCCCCACACACTGAAACCTATTCCCCACACACTGAAACCCATTCCCCACACACTGAAACCCATCCCCACACGCTGAATCTTCTTCCACAACCACTGAAACCCATCCCCACACATTGAAACCTCTTCCGCACAAACTGAAACCCCTTCCTCAGACACTGAAACCCCTTCCCCACGCACTGAAACCCATTCCCCACACACAGAAAACATTTCCCCACAAACTGAAACCCATCCCCACAGACTGAAACACATCCCCACGCACTGAAACCTCTTCCACACACACTGAAACCTTTCCCGACAGACTGAAACCTTTCCCCACACACTGAAGCCTCTTCCCCACAAACTGAAACCCCTTCCCCACGCACTGAAACCTCCTCCACGCACACTGAAACATCTTCCCCACACACAGAAACCTCTTCCCCACACACTGAAACTCCTTCCCCACGCACTGAAATCTCTTCCACACACACTGAAACATCTTCCCCACACACTGAAACCTCTTCCCCACACGCTGAAACTTCTTCCAAACCCACTGTATCCCATCCCCACACACTGAAAACCATTCCACACACACTGAAACATCTTCCACACAATCTGAAACCCCTTCCCCACACACTGCAACCCCTTCCCCACACACTGAAACCCATCCCCACACACTGAAACCTCTTCCCCACACACTGAAACCCCTTCCCCACACACTGAAACCCATCCCCACAAACTGAAACCCCTTACTCACACACTGAAACCCATCCACACACACTGAAACCCTTCCCCACGCATTTAAACCTCTTCCCACACACTGAAACCTCTTCGCCACAAAAAGAAACCCTTGCCCACACAGTGAAACCTCTTCCCCACACACTGAAACCTCTTCCCCACACACTGGATCCCCTTCCCCGCACACTTAAACCTCTTGCCGACACACTGATTCCCCTTCACCACACACTGAAACCCCTTCCCCACACACTGAAACCTCTTCCACAGACACGGAAACCTCTTTCCACAGACTGAAACCACTTCCCCACAGACTGAAACCACTTCCCCACACACTGAATCCCCTTCACCACCCACTGAAACCCCTTCCCCACACAATGAAACCTCTTCCCCACACACTGAAAGCACTACCCCACAGACTGAAACCCTTCCCCACACACTGAAACCTCTTCCCCACGCAGTGAAACCCCTTCCCCACGCACTGAAACCTCTTCCACACACACTGAAATCTCCTCCCCACAGACTGAAACCTCATCCTCACACACTGAAACCTCTTCCCCACACACTGAAACCCCTTCCCCGCAAACTGAAACCCATCCCCACACACTGAAACCTCTTCCCCACACACTGAAACCCCTTCCCCACACACTGAAACCCATCCCCACACACTGAAACCCCTTCCTCACACACTGAAACCCATCCACACACACTGAAACCCTTCCTCACAGATTTAAACCTCTTCCCACACACTGAAACCTCTTCGCCACAGAATGAGACCCTTGCCCACACACTGAAACCTCCTCCCCACACACTGAAACTTCTTCCCCACACACTGGATGCCCTTACCCGCACACTGAAACCTCTTTCCGACACACTGATTCCCCTTCACCACACACTGAAACCCATCCACACACACTGAAACCCTTCCCCACACATTTAAACCTCTTCCCACACACTGAAACCTCTTCGCCACAGATTGAGACCCTTGCCCACACACTGAAACCTCTTTCCCACACACTGAAACTTCTTCCCCACACACTGGATCCCCTTCCCCACACACTGAAACCTCTTCCCCACACACGGAAACCTCTTCCCCACAGACTGAAACCACTTCCCCACACACTGAAACCTCTTCCCCACACACTGAAACATCTTCCGCACAGACTGTAACCCCTACCCCAGACATTGAAACCCATTCCCACACACTGAAACCTCATGCCCACACACTGAAACCCCTTCCCCACACACTGAAACACCTTCCCCACACACTGAAACCCATCCCCACACACTGAAACCTCTTCTCCAAACACTGAAACCCCTTCCCCACAGACTGAAACCCATCCCCACACACTGAAACACATACCCACACACTGAAATCCTTCCCCACACACTGAAACCTCTTCCCACACACTGAAACCTCTTCGCCACAGACTGCAACCTTTCCCCACACACTGAAACCTCTTCCCCACACACTGAAACCTCTTCCCCACACACTGAAAGCCCTTCACCGCACACTGAAAGCACTTCACCGCACACTGAAACCTCTTCCCCACACACTGAAACCTCTTCCCCACACACTGAAACCCCTTCCCCGCACACTGAAACCTCTTCCCCACACACTGAAACCACTTCCCCACAGACAGAAACCCCTTCCCCACACTCTGAAACCCCTTCGCCACACACTGAAAACATCTTCCCCACACTCTTAAAACTCTTCCGAACACACTGAAACCCCTTCCCCACACACTGAAACCCATCCCCACAAACTGAAACCCCTTCCCCACACAGTGAAACCCATCCCCACACACTGAAACCCTTCCCCACACACTGTAACCCCTTCCCCACACTCTGAAACCCGTTCCCCAAACACTGAAACCCTACCCCACACACTGAAACCTCTTCCCCACACAGTGAAACACCTTCCCCACACGCTGAAACCCCTTCCCAACACACTGAAACCCTTTCCACACACACTGAAACCCTTCCCCACACACTGAAACCCCTTCCGCACAGACTGAAACCCCTTAACCACACACTGAAACCCCTTCCCCACACACTGAAACCCATCCCCACACACTGAAACCCCTTGCCCACACACTGAAACCCATCCCCACACACTGAAACCCTTCCCCACACACTGTAACCGCTTCCCCGCACACTGAAACCCCTTCCCCACACACTGAAACCGCATCCGCACACACTGAATTCCCTTCCCCGCGCACTGAAACCCCTTCCCCGCACAGTGAAACCCTTCCACACACGCTGAAACCCCTTCCCCACACGCTGAAACCCTTTCCACACGCACTGAAACCCATCCCCACACACTGAAACCCCTTCCCCACACACTGAAACCCCTTCCCCACATACTGAAACCCCGTCCCCACACACTGAAACAACTTCCCCAAAAACTGAAACCTGTTCCCCACAGACTGAAACCTCTTCCCCACACATTGAAACTCCTTCCTCACGCACTGAAACCTCTTCCACACACACTGAAACCCCTTCCCCGCACACTGAAACCTCTTCCCCACACACTGAATCCCCTTCACCACCCACTGAAACCCCTTCCCCACACACTGAAACCTCTTCCCCACACACTGAAACCACATCCCCACAGACAGAAACCCCTTCCCCACACTCTGAAACCCCTTCCCCACACACTGAAAACATCTTCCCCACACTCTTAAAACTCTTCCGAACACACTGAAACCCCTTCCCCACACGCTGAAACTTCATCCACACGCACTGAAACCCATCCCCACACACTGAAAGCCCTTCCACACACACTGAAACATCTTCCACACACACTGAAACCCCTTCCCCACGCACTGAGACCCCTCCCACACACACTGTTACCCCTTCCCCACACACTGAAACCTCTTTCCACACACTGAAACCTCTTCACAACAGACTGAAACCCTTCCCCACACACTGAAGTCTCTTCCCCACACACTGAAACCTCTTCCCCACACACTGAAACCCCTTCCCCGCACACTGAAACCTCTTCCCCACACACTGAATTCCCTTCACCACACACTGAAACCACTTCCCCACACACTGAAACCTCTTCCCCACAGACTGAAACCACTTCCCCACAGACTGAAACCCCTTCCCCACACTCTGAAACCTCTTCCCCATACACTGAAACCTCTTCCCCACACACTGAAACCACTTCCCCACAAACTTAATCCCCTTCCCCACTCACTGAAACCTCTTCCCAACACACTGAAACCCCTTGCCCACAGACTGAAACCCCTTAACCGCTCACTGAAACCCATCCCCACACACTGAAATCTCTTCCACACACACTGAAACACCTTCCCCACAGACTGAAACCCATTCCCCACACACTGAAACCCATCCCCACACACTGAAACCTCTTCCCCACACACTGAAACCCCTTCCCCGCACACTGAAACCCATCCCCACACACTGAAACCCATCCCCACACCCTGAAACCCCTTCCCCACACACTGAAACCCATCTCCACACACTGCCACCCTTCCCCACACACTGTAACCCCTTCCCCGCACACTGAAACCCATCCCCACACACTGAAACCTCTTCCCCACACACTGAAACCCCTTCCCCGCACACTGAAACCCATCCCCACACACTGAAACCCATCCCCACACCCTGAAACCCCTTCCCCACACACTGAAACCCATCTCCACACACTGCCACCCTTCCCCACACACTGAAACCCATCTCCACACACTGCCACCCTTCCCCACACACTGTAACCCCTTCCCCGCAAACTGAAATCCCTTCCCCACACACTGAAACCACTTCTCCGCACACTGAAACCCTTCCCCACACGCTGAAACCTCTTCCCCACACACTGAAAGCTCTTGCACTCAGACTGAAACCCATCCCCACACACTGAAACCCCTTCCCCACACACTGAAACCCCATTCCCACGCACTGAAACCTGTTCCACACACACACTGAAACCTCTTCCCCACACACTGAAACCTCTTCCCCACACTCTGAAACTACTTCCACACGCACTGAAACCCATCCCCACACACTGAAACCCCTTCCACACACACTGAAACCGCTTCCACACAAACTGAAACCCCTTCCCCGCACACTGAAACCTCTTCCCCACACACTGAAACTCCTTCCCCACGCACTGAAACCTCTTCCCCACACACTGAAACCTCTTCCCCACACACTGAAACCACATCCCCACAGACAGAAACCCCTTCCCCACACTCTGAAACCCCTTCCCCACACACTGAAAACATCTTCCCCACACTCTGAAACCCCTTCCCCACGCACTGAGACCCCTCCCACACACACTGTTACCCCTTCCCCACACACTGAAACCTCTTTCCACACACTGAAACCTCTTCACAACAGACTGAAACCCTTCCCCACACACTGAAGTCTCTTCCCCACACACTGAAACCTCTTCCCCACACACTGAAACCCCTTCCCCGCACACTGAAACCTCTTCCCCACACACTGAATTCCCTTCACCACACACTGAAACCACTTCCCCACACACTGAAACCTCTTCCCCACAGACTGAAACCACTTCCCCACAGACTGAAACCCCTTCCCCACACTCTGAAACCTCTTCCCCATACACTGAAACCTCTTCCCCACACACTGAAACCACTTCCCCACAAACTGAATCCCCTTCCCCACACACTGAAACCTCTTCCCAACACACTGAAACCCCTTGCCCACAGACTGAAACCCCTTAACCGCTCACTGAAACCCATCCCCACACACTGAAATCTCTTCCACCCACACTGAAACACCTTCCCCACAGACTGAAACCCATTCCCCACACACTGAAACCCATCCCCACACACTGAAACCTCTTCCTCACACACTGAAACCCCTTCCCCGCACACTGAAACCCATCCCCACACACTGAAACCCATCCCCACACCCTGAAACCCCTTCCCCACACACTGAAACCCATCTCCACACACTGCCACCCTTCCCCACACACTGTAACCCCTTCCCCGCCGACTGAAACCCCTTCCCAACACACTGACACCGCTTCCACACACACTGAAATCCCTTCCCCACACACTGAAACCACTTCTCCGCACACTGAAACCCTTCCCCACACGCTGAAACCTCTTCCCCACACACTGAAAGCTCTTGCACTCAGACTGAAACCCATCCCCACACACTGAAACCGCTTCCCCACACACTGAAACCCCATTCCCACGCACTGAAACCTGTTCCACACACACACTGAAACCTCTTCCCCACACACTGAAACCTCTTCCCCACACTCTGAAACTACTTCCACACGCACTGAAACCCATCCCCACACACTGAAACCCCTTCCACACACACTGAAACCTCTTCCACACAAACTGAAACCCCTTCCCCGCACACTGAAACCTCTTCCCCACACACTGAAACTCCTTCCCCACGCACTGAAACATCTTCCCCACACACTGAAACCTCTTCCCCACACACTGAAACCACATCCCCACAGACAGAAACCCCTTCCCCACACTCTGAAACCCCTTCCCCACACACTGAAAACATCTTCCCCACACTCTTAAAACTCTTCCGATCACACTGAAACCCCTTCCCCACACACTGAAACCCAACCCCACACACTGAAACCCCTTCCCCACACAGTGAAACCCATCCCCACACACTGAAACCATTCCCTACACACTGTAACCCCTTCCCCGCACACTGAAACCCCTTCCACACACACTGAAATCCCTTCCCCGCACACTGAAACACCTTCCCCGCACACTGAAACCCTTCCCCACACGCTGAAACCCCTTCCCCACACGCTGAAACCCCTTCCACACACACTGATACCCATCCCCACACACTGAAACCCCTTCCACACACACTGAAACCCCTTCCCCACGCACTGAAACCTCTTCCACACATACTGAAACCTCTTCCCCAAAAACTGAAACCTGTTCCCCACAGACTGAAACCTCTTCCACACACACTGAAAGTTCTTCCACACAGACTGAAACCCTTCCCCACACACTGAAACCTCTTACCCACACACTGAAACTCCTTCCCGACGCATTGAAACCTCTTCCACACACATTGAAACATCTTCCCACACACTGAAACCTGTTCCCCACACGCTGAAACTTCTTCCACACGCACTGAAACCCCTACCCCACGCACTGAGACCCCTTCCACACAAACTGAAACCCCTTCGCCACGCACTGAAACCTCTTCCACACACACTGAAACCTCTTCCCCAAAAACTGAAACCTGTTCCCCACAGACTGAAACCTCTTCCCCACACACTGAAACTCCTTCCCCACGCACTGAAACCTCTTCCACACACACTGAAACCCCTTCCCCGCACACTGAAACCTCTTCCCCACACACTGAATCCCCTTCACCACACACGGAAACCCCTTCCCCACACACTGAAACCTCTTCACCACACACTGAAACCACATCCCCACAGACAGAAACCCCTTCCCCACACTCTGAAACCCCTTCCCCACACACTGAACACATCTTCCCCACACTCTTAAAACTCTTCCGAACACACTGAAACCCCTTCCCCACACACTAGAACCCATCCCCACACGCTGAAACCCCTTCCCCACACAGTGAAACCCATCCCCACACACTGAAACCCTTCCCCACACACTGTAACCCCTTCCCCGCACACTGAAACCCCTTCCCCACACACTGAAACCGCTTCCACACACACTGAAATCCCTTCCCCGCACACTGAAACCCCTTCACCGCACACTGAAACCCTTCCCCACACGCTGAAACCCCTTCCACACACACTGAAACCCATCCCCACACACTGAAACCCCTTCCACACACACTGAAACCCCTTCCCCACGCACTGAAACCTCTCCCACACATACTGAAACCTCTTCCCCAAAAACTGAAACCTGTTCCCCACACACTGAAACCTCTTCGCCACACACTGAAACTCCTTCCCGACGCATTGAAACCTCTTCCACACACACTGAAACATCTTCCCACACACAGAAACCTGTTCCCCACACGCTGAAACTTCTTCCACACGCACTGAAACCCATCCCCACACACTGAAAGCCCTTCCACACACACTGAAACATCTTCCACACACACTGAAACCCCTTCCCCACGCACTGAGACCCCTTCCACACACACTGTTACCCCTTCCCCACACACTGAAATCCTTCCCCACACACTGAAACCTCTTCCCACACACTGAAACCTCTTCGCAACAGACTGAAACCCTTCCCCACACACTGAAGCCTCTTCCCCACACACTGAAACCTCTTCCCCACACACTGAAACCCCTTCCCCGCACACTGAAACCTCTTCCCCACATACGGAATTCCCTTCACCACACACTGAAACCACTTCCCCACACACTGAAACCTCTTCCCCACAGACTGAAACCACTTCCCCACAGACTGAAACCCCTTCCCCACACTCTGAAACCTCTTCCCCATACACTGAAACCGCTTCCCCACACACTGAAACCACTTCCCCACAAACTGAATCCCCTTCCCCACACACTGAAACCTCTTCCCCACACACT
This sequence comes from Heterodontus francisci, assembly GCF_036365525.1. Lineage (NCBI taxonomy): Eukaryota > Metazoa > Chordata > Chondrichthyes > Heterodontiformes > Heterodontidae > Heterodontus > Heterodontus francisci. Next base: position 3,917,909 of record NC_090395.1, on the reverse strand, counting down.
GAAACCCCTTGCCCACAGACTGAAACCCCTTAACCACTCACTGAAACCCATCCCCACACACTGAAATCTCTTCCACACACACTGAAACCCCTTCCCCACAGACTGAAACCCCTTCCCCACACACTGAAACCCATCCCCACACACTGAAACCTCTTCCCCACACACTGAAACCCCTTCCCCACACACTGAAACCCATCCCCACACACTGAAACCCATCCCCACACCCTGAAACCCCTTCCCCACACACTGAAACCCAAACCACTCACTGCAACCCTTCCCCACACACTGTAACCCCTTCCCCGCACACTGAAGCCCCTTCCCAACACACTGAAACCGCTTCCACACACACTGAAATCCCTTCCCCGCACACTGAAACCACTTCTCCGCACACTGAAACCCTTCCCAAACGCTGAAACCTCTTCCCCACACACTGAAAGCTCTTCCACACATACTGAAAACTCTTCCCCAAAAACTGAAACCTGTTCCCCACAGACTGAAACCTCTTCCCCACACACTGAAACTCCTTTCCCACACACTGAAACCCCATCCCCACGCACTGAAACCTCTTCCACACATACTGAAAACTCTTCCCCAAAAACTGAAACCTGTTCCCCACAGACTGAAACCTCTTCCCCACACACTGAAACTCCTTCCCCACGCACTGAAACCTGTTCCACACACACTGAAACCTCTTCCCCACACACTGAAACCTGTTCCCCACACGCTGAAACTACTTCCACACGCACTGAAACCCATCCCCACACACTGAAACCCCTTCCACACACACTGAAACCTCTTCCACACAAACTGAAACCCCTTCCCCGCACATTGAAACCCCTTCCGCACACACTGAATACCCTCACACACACGGAAACCCCTTCCCCGCACACTGAAACCCCTTCCCCGCACACTGAAACCCGTCCCCACACGCTGAAACCCCTTCCACACACACTGATACCCATCCCCACACACTGAAAACCCTTCCACACACACTGAAACCCCTTCCCCACGCACAGAAACCTCTTCCACACATACTGAAATCTCTTCCGCACACACTGAAAGCTCTTCCCCACAGACTGAAACCCTTCCCCACACACTGAAACCTCTTCCCCACACACTGAAACTCCTTCCCGACGCATTGAAACCTCTTCCACACACACTGAAACATCTTCCCACACACTGAAACCTGTTCCCCACACGCTGAAACTTCTTCCACACGCACTGAAACCCCTTCCCCACGCACTGAGACCCCTTCCACACACACTGAAACCCCTTCGCCACGCACTGAAACCTCTTCCACACATACTGAAACCTCTTCCCCAAAAACTGAAACCTGTTCCCCACAGAATGAAACCTCTTCCCCACACACTGAAACTCCTTCCCCACGCACTGAAACCTCTTCCACACACACTGAAACCCCTTCCCCGCACACTGCAACCTCTTCCCCACACACTGAATCCCCTTCACCACACACTGAAACCCCTTCCCCACACACTGAAACCTCTTCACCACACACTGAAACCACATCCCCACAGACAGAAACCCCTTCCCCACACTCTGAAACCCCTTCCCCACACACTGAAAACATCTTCCCCACACTCTTAAAACCCTTCCGAACACACTGAAACCCCTTCCCCACACACTGAAACCCATCCCCACACGCTGAAACCCCTTCCCCACACAGTGAAACCCATCCCCACACACTGAAACCCTTCCCCACACACTGTAACCCCTTCCCCGCACACTGAAACCCCTTCCCCACACACTGAAACCGCTTCCACACACACTGAAATCCCTTCCCCGCACACTGAAACCCCTTCCCCGCACACTGAAACCCTTCCCCACACACTGAAACCACTTCCACACACACTGAAACCCATCCCCACACACTGAAACCCCTTCCACACACACTGAAACCCCTTCCCCACGCACTGAAACCTCTCCCACACATACTGAAACCTCTTCCCCAAAAACTGAAACCTGTTCCCCACAGACTGAAACCTCTTCCGCACACACTGAAAGCTCTTCCCCACAGACTGAAACCCTTCCCCACACACTGAAACCTCTTCCCCACACACTGAAACTCCTTCCCGACGCATTGAAACCTCTTCCACACACACTGAAACATCTTCCCACACACTGAAACCTGTTCCCCACACGCTGAAACTTCTTCCACACGCACTGAAACCCATCCCCACACACTGAAAGCCCTTCCACACACACTGAAACATCTTCGACACACACTGAAACCCCTTCCCCACGCACTGAGACCCCTTCCACACACACTGTTACCCCTTCCCCACACACTGAAACCCCTTCCCCACACACTGAAACCCAAACCACACACTGCAACCTCTTCCCCACACACTGAAACCCCTTCCCCACACACTGAAACCCATCCCCACACACTGAAACCCATCCCCACACCCTGAAACCCCTTCCCCACACACTGAAACCCAAACCACACACTGCAACCCTTCCCCACACACTGTAACCCCTTCCCCGCACACTGAAACCCCTTCCCAACACACTGAAACCGCTTCCACACACACTGAAATCCCTTCCCCGCACACTGAAACCACTTCTCCGCACACTGAAACCCTTCCCCACACGCTGAAACCTCTTCCCCACACACTGAAAGCTCTTCCACTCAGACTGAAACCCATCCCCACACACTGAAACCCCTTCCCCACACACTGAAACCCCATCCCCACGCACTGAAACCTCTTCCACACATACTGAAAACTCTTCCCCAAAAAACTGAAACCTGTTCCCCACAGACTGAAACCTCTTCCCCACACACTGAAACTCCTTCCCCACACACTGAAACCTCTTCCCCACACACTGAAACCTCTTCCCCACACGCTGAAACTACTTCCACACGCACTGAAACCCATCCCCACACACTGAAACCCCTTCCACACACACTGAAACCTCTTCCACACAAACTGAAACCCCTTCCCCGCACATTGAAACCCCTTCCGCACACACTGAATCCCCTCACACACACGGAAACCCCTTCCCCGCACACTGAAACCCCTTCCCCGCACACTGAAACCCTTCCCCACACGCTGAAACCCCTTACCCACACGCTGAAACTCCTTCCACACACACTGAAACCTCTTCCACATGCACTGAAACCCCTTCCGCACACACTGAAACCCATCCCCAAACACTGAAACCCATCCCCTCACACTGAAACCATTCCCCACACAATAAAACGCATCCCCACACACTGAAACCTCTTCCCCACACACTGAAACCCCTTATCCACACACTGAAACCACTTCCCCACACTCTGCAACCTCTGCGCCACTGACTGAAAGACTTCCCCACACACTGAAACCCATCCCCACACACTGAAACCCCTTCCCCACACACTGAAACCCATCCCCACACACTGAAACCTCTTCCCCACACACTGAAACCCATCCCCACACACTGAAATCCTTCCCCACACACTGAAACCCCTTCCCCGCACACTGAAACCTCTTCCCCACACACGGAATTCCCTTCACCACACACTGAAACCACTTCCCCACACACTGAAACCGCTTCCCCACAGACTGAAACCACTTCCCCACAGACTGAAACCCCTTCCCCACACTCTGAAACCTCTTCCCCATACACTGAAACCTCTTCCCCACACACTGAAACCACTTCCCCACAAACTGAATCCCCTTCCCCACACACTGAAACCTCTTCCCCAAACAATGAAACCCCTTGCCCACACACTGAAACCCCTTATCCACAGACTGAAACCTTTTCCCACACACTGAAACCACTTCCCCACAGACTGAAACCACTTCCCCACACTCTGCAACCTCTGCGCCACTGACTGAAAGACTTCCCCACACACTGAAACCCATCCCCACACACTGAAACCCCTTCCCCACACACTGAAACCCATCCCCACACACTGAAACCTCTTCCCCACACACTGAAACCCCTTCCCCACACACTGAAACCTCTTCCCCAAACACTGAAACCCCTTCCCCACAGACTGAAACCCCTTAACCTCACACTGAAACCCATCCCCACACACTGAAACCCCTTCCCCACACACTGAAACCTCTTCCCCACACACTGAAACCCCTTCCCCACACACTGAAACCCCTTTCCCACACTCTGAAACCCGTTCCCCAAACACTGAAACCCGTCCCCACACACTGAAACCTCTTCACCACACAGTGATACCCCTTCCCCACACGCTGAAGCCCCTTCCCAACGCGCTGAAACCCCTTCCACACACCCAAAAACCCTTCCCCGCACACTGAAACCTCTTCCCCACACACTGAAACCTCTTCCCCACACGCTGAAACTACTTCCACACGCACTGAAACCCATCCCCACACACTGAAACCCCTTCCACACACACTGAAACCTCTTCCACACAAACTGAAACCCCTTCCCCGCACATTGAAACCCCTTCCGCACACACTGAATCCCCTCACACACACGGAAACCCCTTCCCCGCACACTGAAACCCCTTCCCCGCACACTGAAACCCTTCCCCACACGCTGAAACCCCTTACCCACACGCTGAAACTCCTTCCACACACACTGAAACCTCTTCCACATGCACTGAAACCCCTTCCGCACACACTGAAACCCATCCCCAAACACTGAAACCCATCCCCTCACACTGAAACCATTCCCCACACAATGAAACGCATCCCCACACACTGAAACCTCTTCCCCACACACTGAAACCCCTTATCCACACACTGAAACCTGTTCCCCACACACTGAAACCACTTCCCCACAGACTGAAACCACTTCCCCACACTCTGCAACCTCTGCGCCACTGACTGAAAGACTTCCCCACACACTGAAACCCATCCCCACACACTGAAACCCCTTCCCCACACACTGAAACCCATCCCCACACACTGAAACCTCTTCCCCACACACTGAAACCCATCCCCACACACTGAAATCCTTCCCCACACACTGAAACCCCTTCCCCGCACACTGAAACCTCTTCCCCACACACGGAATTCCCTTCACCACACACTGAAGCCACTTCCCCACACACTGAAACCGCTTCCCCACAGACTGAAACCACTTCCCCACAGACTGAAACCCCTTCCCCACACTCTGAAACCTCTTCCCCATACACTGAAACCTCTTCCCCACACACTGAAACCACTTCCCCACAAACTGAATCCCCTTCCCCACACACTGAAACCTCTTCCCCAAACAATGAAACCCCTTGCCCACACACTGAAACCCCTTATCCACAGACTGAAACCTTTTCCCCACACACTGAAACCACTTCCCCACAGACTGAAACCACTTCCCCACACTCTGCAACCTCTGCGCCACTGACTGAAAGACTTCCCCACACACTGAAACCCATCCCCACACACTGAAACCCCTTCCCCACACACTGAAACCCATCCCCACACACTGAAACCTCTTCCCCACACACTGAAACCCCTTCCCCACACACTGAAACCTCTTCCCCAAACACTGAAACCCCTTCCCCACAGACTGAAACCCCTTAACCTCACACTGAAACCCATCCCCACACACTGAAACCCCTTCCCCACACACTGAAACCTCTTCCCCACACACTGAAACCCCTTCCCCACACACTGAAACCCCTTTCCCACACTCTGAAACCCGTTCCCCAAACACTGAAACCCGTCCCCACACACTGAAACCTCTTCACCACACAGTGATACCCCTTCCCCACACGCTGAAGCCCCTTCCCAACGCGCTGAAACCCCTTCCACACACCCAAAAACCCTTCCCCGCACACTGAAACCCCTTCCCCACAGACTGAAACCCCTTAATCACGCACTGAAACCCCTTCCCCACACACTGAAACCCATCCCCACACACTGAAACCGCTTGCTCACACACTGAAACCCATCCCCACACACTGAAACCCTTCCACACACACTGAAACGTCTTCCACACAAACTGAAACCCCTTCCCCACGCACTGAAACCTCTTCCCCACACACTGAAACCCCTTCCCCACACACTGAAACCCCTTTCCCACACTCTGAAACACGTTCCCCAAAGACTGAAACACATCCCCACACACTGAAACCTCTTCCCCACACAGTGAAACCCCTTCCCCGCACACTGAAACCCCTTCCCCGCACACTGAAACCCTGCCCCACACGCTGAAACCCCTTCCCAACACGCTGAAACCCCTTCCACACACACTGAAACCTGTCCCCACACACTGAAACCCCTTCCCCACAGACTGAAACCCCTTAAACACACACTGAAACCCCTTCCCCACAGACTGAAACCCATCCCCACACAATGAAACCCCTTCCCCACACACTGAAACCCATCCCCACACACTAAAACCCTTCCCCTCACACTGTAACCCCTTCGCTGCACACTGAAACCCCTTCCCCATACACTGAAACCGCTTCCGCACACACTGAAACCCTTGCACACACGCTGAAAGCCCTTCCCCACACGCTGAAACCCCTTCCACACACACTGAAACCCATCCCCACACATTGAAACCCCTTCCCCACACACAGAAACCCCTTCGCCACGCACTGAAACCTCTTCCACACATACTGAAACCTCTTCCCCAAAAACTGAAACCTGTTCCCCACAGACTGAAACCTCTTCCTCACACACTGAAACTCCTTCCCCACGCACTGAAACCTCTTCCACACACACTGAAACCCCTTCCACGCACACTGAAACCTCTTCCCCACACACTGAATCCCCTTCACCACACACTGAAATCCCTTCCCCACACACTGAAACCTCTTCCCCACACACTGAAACCCCTTCCCCACACACTGAAACCTCTTCCCCAAACACTGAAACCCCTTCCCCACAGACTGAAACCCCTTAACCTCACACTGCAACCCATCCCCACACACTGAAACCCCTTCCCCACATACTGAAACCTCTTCCCCACACACTGAAACCCCTTCCCTACACACTGAAACCCCTTTCCCACATTCTGAAACCCGTTCCCCAAGCACTGAAACCCATCCCCACACACTGAAACCTCTTCCCCACACAGTGAAACACCTTCCCCACACGCTGAAACTCCTTCCCAACACGCTGAAACCCCTTCCACACACACTGAAACCCTTCCCCGCACACTGAAACCCCTTCCCCACAGACTGAAACCCCATAATCACACACTGAAACCCCTTCCCCACACACTGAAACCCATCCCCACACACTGAAACCCCTTGCCCACACACTGAAACCCATCCCCACACAGTGAAACCCTTCCCCACACACTGTAGCCCCTTCCCCGCACACTGAAACTCCTTCCCCACGCACTGAAACCTCTTCCACACACACTGAAACCTCTTCCCCACACACTGAAACCACTTCCCCACACGCTGAATCGTCTTCCACACGCACTGAAACCCATCCCCACACACTGAAACCCCTTCCACACACACTGAAACGTCTTCCACACAAACTGAAACCCCTTCCCCACGCACTGAAACCCCTTCCACACACACTGTTACCCCTTCCCCGCACATTGAAACCCCTTCCCCACACACTGAATCCCCTCACACACACGGTAACCACTTCCCCGCACACTGAAACCCCTTCCCCGCACACTGAAACCCTTCCCCACACGCTGAAACCCCTTACCCCCAAGCTGAAACTCCTTCCACGCACACTGAAACCTCTTCCACATGCAATGAAACCCCTTCCGCACACACTGAAACCCATCCCCAAATAATGAAACCCATCCCCTCACACTGAAACCATTCCCCACACAATGAAACGCATCCCCACACACTGAAACCTCTTCCCCACACACTGAAACCCCTTATCCACACACTGAAACCTTTTCCCCACACACTGAAACCAATTCCCCACAGACTGAAACCCCATCCCCACACTCTGCAACCTCTTCGCCTCAGACTGAAACCCTTCCCCACACACTGAAACCCATCCCCACACACTGAAACCCCTTCCCCACACACTGAAACCCATCCCCACACACTGAAACCTCTTCCCCACACACTGAAACCCATCCCCACACACTGAAGTCCTTCCCCACACACTGAAACCTCTTCCCACACACTGAAACTTCTTCGCCACTGACTGAAACCCTTCCCCACACACTGAAACCCATCCCCACACACTGAAACCCCTTCCCCACACACTGAAACCCCTTCCCCACTCACTGAAACCCATCACCACACACTGAAAAAACTTCCCCACACACTGAAACCCATCCCCACACACTGAAACCCTTCCCCACACACTGAAAACTCTTCCCACACACTGAAACCTCTTCCCGACTCATTGAAACCTCTTCCCCACACACTGAAACCCCTTCACTGCACACTGACCCCTTTTCCCCACACACTGAACCCCCTTCCCCACACACTGAAACCCCTTCCACACACTGAAACCCCTTCCCCAAAGACTGAAACCCCTTAACCTCACACTGAAACCCAACCCCACACACTGAAACCCCTTCCCCACACACTGAAACCTCTTCCCCACACACTGAAACCCCTTCCCCACACACTGAAACCCCTTTCCCACACTCTGAATCCGGGTCCCCAAACACTGAAACCCATCCCCACACACTGAAACCTCTTCTCCACACAGTGAAACCCCTTCTCCACACGCTGAAACCCCTTCCCAACACGCTGAAACCCCTTCCAAACACACTGAAACCCGTCCCCACACACTGAATCCCCTTCCCCACAGACTGAAATCCCTTACCCACACACTGAAACCCCTTTCCCACACACTGAAACCCATCCCCACACACTGATACCTCTTCCCCACACACTGAAAGCTCTTCCACTCAGACTGAAACCCATCCCCACACACTGAAACCCCTTCCCCACACACTGAAACCCCATGCCCACGCACTTAAACCTCTTCCACACATACTGAAACCTCTTCCCCAAAAACTGAAACCTGTTCCCCACAGACAGAAACCTCTTCCCCACACACTGAAACTCCTTCCCCACGCACTGAAACCTCTTCCACACACACTGAAACCTCTTCCCCACACACTGAAACCTCTTCCCCACACGCTGAAACTACTTCCACAAGCACTGAAACCCATCCCCACACAGTGAAACCCCTTCCTCACACACTGAAACGTCTTCCACACAAACTGAAACCCCTTCCCCACGCACTGAAACCCCTTCCCCACACAATGAAACCTCTTCCCCGCACACTGAAACCCCTTCCCCACCCACTGAAACCCCTTTCCCACACTCTGAAACCCGTTCCCCAAACACTGAAACCCATCCCCACACACTGAAACCTCTTCCCCACACAGTGAAACCCCTTCCCCACAAGCTGAAACCCCTTCCCAACACGCTGAAAACCCTTCCACACACACTGAAACCCTTCCCCGCACACTGAAACCCCTTCCTCAAAGACTCAAACCCCTTAACCACACACTGAAACCCCTTCCCCACACACTGAAACCCATCCCCACACACTGAAACCCCTTGCCCACACACTGAAACCCATCCCCACACACTGAAACCCTACCCCACACACTGTAACCCCTTCCCCGCACACTGAAACTCCTTCCCCACGCACTGAAACCTCTTCCACACACACTGAAATCTCTTCCCCACACACTGAAACCTCTTCCCCACACGCTGAATCGTCTTCCACACGCACTGAAACCCATCCCCACACACTGAAACCCCTTCCACACACAATGAAACGTCTTCCACACAAACTGAAACCCCTTCCCCACGCACTGACACCCATTCAACAAACACTGTTACCCCTTCCCCGCACATTGAAACCCCTTCCCCACACACTGAATCCCCTCACACACACGGAAACCACTTCCCCGTACACTGAAACCCCTTCCCCGCACACTGAAACCCTTCCCCACACGCTGAAACCCCTTACCCCCAAGCTGAAAATCCTTCCACACACACTGAAACCTCTTCCACATGCAATGAAACCCCTTCCGCACACACTGAAACCCATCCCCAAACACTGAAACCCATCCCCTCACACTGAAACCATTCCCCACACAATGAAACGCATCCCCACACACTGAAACCTCTTCCCCACATACTGAAACGCCTTATCCACACACTTAAACCTTTTCCCCACACACTGAAACCACTTCCCCACAGACTGAAACCCCTTCCCCACACTCTGCAACCTCTTCGCCACACACTGAAACACTTCCCCACACACTGAAACCCATCCCCACACACTGAAACCCCTTCCCCACACACTGAAACCCATCCCCACACACTGAAACCTCTTCCCCACACACTGAAACCCATCCCCACACACTGAAATCCTTCTCCACACACTGAAACCTCTTCCCACACACTGAAACCTCTTCGCCACAGACTGAAACCCTTCCCCACACACTGAAACCCATCCCCACGCACTGAAACCCCTTCCCCACACACTGAAAACCCTTCCCCACTCACTGAAACCCATCACCACACACTGAAAAAACTTCCGCACACACTGAAACCCATCCCCACACACTGAAACCCTTCCCCACACACTGAAAACTCTTCCTACACACTGAAACCTCTTCCCGACACACTGAAACCTCTTCCCCACACACTGAAACCCCTTCACTGCACACTGACACCTTTTCCCCACACACTGAAACCCCTTCCCCACACACTGAAACCCCTTCCCCACACACCGAAACCCCTTCCCCAAAGACTGAAACCCCTTAACCTCACACTGAAACCCAACCCCACACACTGAAACCCCTTCCACACACACTGAAACCTCTTCCCCACACACTGAAACCCGTTCCCCACACACTGAAACCCCTTCCCCACACACTGAAACCCCTTCCCCACACACTGAAACCCCTTCCCCAAAGACTGAAACCCCTTAACCTCACACTGAAACCCAACCCCACACACTGAAACCCCTTCCCCACACACTGAAACCTCTTCCCCACACACTGAAACCCGTTCCCCAAACACTGAAACCCATCCCCACACACTGAAACCTCTTCTCCACACAGTGAAACCCCTTCTCCACACGCTGAAACCCCTTCCCGACACACTGAAACCCATCCCCACACACTGATTCCTCTTCCCCACACACTGAAAGCTCTTCCACTCAGACTGAAACCCATCCCCACACACTGAAACCCCTTCCCCACACACTGAAACCCCATCCCCACGCACTGAAACCTCTTCCACACATACTGAAACCTCTTCCCCAAAAACTGAAACCTGTTCCCCACAGTCTGAAACCTCTTCCCCACACACTGATACTCCTTCCCCACGCACTGAAACCTCTTCCACACACACTGAAACCTCTTCCCCACACACTGAAACCTATTCCCCACACGCTGAAACTACTTCCACAAGCACTGAAACCCATCCCCACACAGTGAAACCCCTTCCTCACACACTGAAACGTCTTCCACACAATCTGAAACCCCTTCCCCACGCACTGAAACCTCTTCCACACACACTGTTACCCCTTCCCCGCTCATTGAAACCCCTTCCCCACACACTGAATCCCCTCACACACACGGAAACCCCTTCCCCGCACACTGAAACCCCTTCCCCGCGCACTGAAACCCTTCCCCAATACGCTGAAACCCCTCACACACACGCTGAAACTCCTTCCACACACACTGAAACCTCTTCCCCACACACGGAAACCACATCCCCACAGACAGAAACCCCTTCCCCACACTCTGAATCCTCTTCCCCACACATTGAAACCTCTTCCCCACACACTGAAACCACTTCCCCACGCTCTGAAACCCCTTCCCCACACACTTAAAACATCCTCCCCACACACTTAAAACATCTTCCCCACACACTTAAACCTCTTCCCCAAACACTGAAACCCCTTCCCCACACACTGAAACCCATCCCCACACCCTAAACCCCCTTCCCCACACACTGAAACCCATCCCCACACACTGCAACACTTCCCCACACACTGTAACCCCTTCCCCGCACACTGAAACCCCTTCCCCACACACTGAAACCTCTGCCCCACACACTGAAACCCCTTCCCCACACACTGAAACCTCTTCCCCAAACACTGAAACCCCTTCCCCACAGACTGAAACCCCTTAACCTCACACTGAAACCCATCCCCACACACTGAAACCCCTTCCCCACACACTGAAACCTCTTCCCCACACACTGAAACCCCATCTCCACCCACTGAAACCCCTTTCCCACACTCTGAAACCCGTTCCCCAAACACTGAAACCCATCCCCACACACTGAAACCTCTTCCTCACACAGTGAAACCCCTTCCCCACACGCTGAAAACCCTTCCCAACACGCTGAAACCCCTTCCACACACACTGAAACCCTTCCCCGCACACTGAAACCCCTTCCCCACAGACTGAAACCCCTTAACCACACACTGAAACCCCTTCCCCACACACTGAAACCCATCCCCACACACTGAAACCCCTTGCCCACACACTGAAACCCATCCCCACACACTGATTCCTCTTCCCGACACACTGAAACCCATCCCCACACACTGATTCCTCTTCCCCACACACTGAAAGCTCTTCCACTCAGACTGAAACCCATCCCCACATAGTGAAACCCTTCCCCACACACTGTAACCCCTTCCCCGCACACTGAATCTCCTTCCCCACGCACTGAAACCTCTTCCACACACACTGAAACCTCTTCCCCACACACTGAAACCTCTTCCCCACACGCTGAATCGTCTTCCACACACACTGAAACCCCTTCCCCAAAGACTGAAACCCCTTAACCTCACACTGAAACCCAACCCCACACACTGAAACCCCTTCCCCACACACTGAAACCTCTTCCACACACACTGAAACCCGTTCCCCAAACACTGGAACCCATCCCCACACACTGAAACCTCTTCTCCACACAGTGAAACCCCTTCTCCACACGCTGAAACCCCTTAACCACACACTGAAACCCCTTCCCGACACACTGAAACCCATCCCCACACACTGATTCCTCTTCCCCACACACTGAAAGCTCTTCCACTCAGACTGAAACCCATCCCCACAGACTGAAACCCCTTCCCCACACACTGAAACCCCATCCCCACGCACTGAAACCTCTTCCACACATACTGAAACCTCTTCCCCAAAAACTGAAACCTGTTCCCCACAGACTGAAACCTCTTCCCCACACACTGAAACTCCTTCCCCACGCACTGAAACCTCTTCCACACACACTGAAACCTCTTCCCCACACACTGAAACCTCTTCCCCACACGCTGAAACTACTTCCACAAGCACTGAAACCCATCCCCACACAGTGAAACCCCTTCCTCACACACTGAAACGTCTTCCACACAAACTGAAACCCCTTCCCCACGCACTGAAACCTCTTCCACACACACTGTTACCCCTTCCCCGCTCATTGAAACCCCTTCCCCACACACTGAACCCCCTCACACACACGGAAACCCCTTCCACGCACACTGAAACCCCTTCCCCGCGCACTGAAACCCTTCCCCAATACGCTGAAACCCCTCACACACACGCTGAAACTCCTTCCACACACACTGAAACCTCTTCCCCACACACGGAAACCACATCCCCACTGACAGAAACCCCATCCCCACACTCTGAAACCTCTTCCCCACACATTGAAACCTCTTCCCCACACACTGAAACCACTTCCCCACGCTCTGAAACCCCTTCCCCACACACTTAAAACATCCTCCCCACACACTTAAAACATCTTCCCCACACACTTAAACCTCTTCCCCAAACACTAAAACCCCTTCCCCACACACTGAAACCCATCCCCACACCCTAAAACCCCTTCCCCACACACTGAAACCCATCCCCACACACTGCAACACTTCCCCACACACTGTAACCCCTTCCCCGCACACTGAAACCCCTTCCCCACACACTGAAACCTCTGCCCCACACACTGAAACCCCTTCCCCACACACTGAAACCTCTTCCCCAAACACTGAAACCCCTTCCCCACAGACTGAAACCCCTTAACCTCACACTGAAACCCATCCCCACACACTGAAACCCCTTCCCCACACACTGAAACCTCTTCCCCACACACTGAAACCCCATCTCCACACTCTGAAACCCCTTTCCCACACTCTGAAACCCGTTCCCCAAACACTGAAACCCATCCCCACACACTGAAACCTCTTCCTCACACAGTGAAACCCCTTCCCCACACGCTGAAAACCCTTCCCAACACGCTGAAACCCCTTCCACACACACTGAAACCCTTCCCCGCACACTGAAACCCCTTCCCCACAGACTGAAACCCCTTAACCACACACTGAAACCCCTTCCCCACACACTGAAACCCATCCCCACACACTGAAACCCCTTGCCCACACACTGAAACCCATCCCCACACAGTGAAACCCTTCCCTACACTCTGTAACCCCTTCCCCGCACACTGAATCTCCTTCCCCACGCACTGAAACCTCTTCCACACACACTGAAACCTCTTCCCCACACACTGAAACCTCTTCCCCACACGCTGAATCGTCTTCCACACGCACTGAAACCCATCCCCACACACTGAAACCCCTTCCACACACACTGAAACGTCTTCCACACAAACTGAAACCCCTTCCCCACGCACTGAAACCCCTTCCACAAACACTGTTACCCCTTCCCCGCACATTGAAACCCCTTCCCCACACACTGAATCCCCTCACACACACGGAAACCACTTCCCCGCACACTGAAACCCCTTCTCCGCACACTGAAACCCTTCCCCACACGCTGAAACCCGTTCCCCAAACACTGAAACCCATCCCCACACACTGCAACACTTCCCCACACACTGTAACCCCTTCCCCACAGACTGAAACCCCTTCCCCACACTCTGCAACCTCTTCGCCACAGACTGAAACCCTTCCCCACACACTGAAACCCATCCCCACACACTGAAATCCTTCCCCACACACTGAAACCTCTTCCCACACACTGAAACCTCTTCGCCACAGACTGAAACCCTTCCCCACACACTGAAACCCATCCCCACACACTGAAACCCCTTCCCCACACACTGAAACCCCTTCCCCACTCACTGAAACCCATCACCACACACTGAAAAAACTTCCCCACACACTGAAACCCATCCCCACACACTGAAACCCTTCCCCACACACTGGAAACTCTTCCCACACACTGAAACCTATTCCCAACACACTGAAACCTCTTCCCCACACACTGAAACCCCTTCACTGCACACTGACCCCTTTTCCCTACACACTGAAACCCCTTCCCCACACACTGAAACCCCTTCCACACACACTGAAACCCCTTCCCCAAAGACTGAAACCCCTTAACCTCACACTGAAACCCTACCCCACACACTGAAACCCCTTCCCCACACACTGAAACCTCTTCCCCACACACTGAAACCCCTTCCCCACACACTGAAACCCCTTTCCCACACTCTGAAACCCGTTCCCCAAACACTGAAACCCATCCCCACACACTGAAACCTCTTCTCCACACAGTGAAACTCCTTCTCCACACGCTGAAACCCCTTCCCAACACGCTGAAACCCCTTCCACACACACTGAAACCCGTCCCCACACACTGAAAACCCTTCCCCACAGACGGAAATCCCTTAACCAAACACTGAAACCCCTTCCCCACACACTGAAACCCATCCCCACACACTGATACCTCTTCCCCACACACTGAAAGCTCTTCCACTCAGAATGAAACCCATCCCCACACACTGAAACCCCTTCCCCACACACTGAAACCCCATCCCCACGCACTGAAACCTCTTCCACACATACTGAAACCTCTTCCCCAAAAACTGAAACCTGTTCCCCACAGACTGAAACCTCTTCCCCACACACTGAAACTCCTTCCCCACGCACTGAAACCTCTTCCACACACACTGAAACCTCTTCCCCACACACTGAAACCTCTTCCCCACACGCTGAAACTACTTCCACAAGCACTGAAACACATCCCCACACAGTGAAACCCCTTCCTCACACACTGAAACATCTTCCACACAAACTGAAACCACATCCCCACAGACAGAAACCCCTTCCACAAACACTGTTACCCCTTCCCCGCTCATTTAAACCCCTTCCCCACACACTGAATCCCCTCACACACACGGAAACCCCTTCCCCGCACACTGAAACCCCTTCCCCGCGCACTGAAACCCTTCCCCACACGCTGAAACCCCTCACCCACACGCTGAAACTCCTTCCACACACACTGAAACCTCTTCCCCACACACTGAAACCACATCCCCACAGACAGAAACCCCTTCCCCACACTCTGAAACCTCTTCCCCACAAATTGAAACCTCGTCCCCAAACACTGAAACCACTTCCCCACGCTCTGAAACCCCTTCACCACACACTTAAAACATCGTCCCCACACACTTAAAACATCTTCCCCACACTCTTAAACCTCTTCCCCATACACTGAAACCCCTTCCCCACAAACTGAAACCCATCCCCACACCCTGAAACCCCTTCCCCACACACTGAAACCCATCCCCACACACTGCAACCCTTCCCCACACACTGCAACCCCTTCCCCGCACACAGAAACCCCTTAACCACACACTGAATCCTTTTCCCCACACACTGAAACCACTTCCCCACAGACTGAAACCCCTTCCCCACACTCTGCAACCTCTTCGCTACAGACTGAAACACTTCCCCACACACTGAAACCCATCCCCACACACTGAAACCCCTTCCCCACACACTGAAACCCATCGCCACACACTGAAACCTCTTCCCCACACACTGAAATCCTTCCCCACACACTGAAATCTCTTCCCCACACACTGAAACCACTTCCCCACGCTCTGAAACCCCTTCCCCACACACTTAAAACATCCTCCCCACACACTTAAAACATCTTCCCCACACACTTAAACCTCTTCCCCATACACTAAAACCCCTTCCCCACACACCGAAACCCATCTCCACACCCTAAACCCCCTTCCCCACACACTGAAACCCATCCCCACACACTGCAACACTTCCCCACACACAGTAACCCCTTCCCCGCACACTGAAACCCCTTCCCCACACACTGAAACCTCTGCCCCACACACTGAAACCCCTTCCCCACACACTGAAACCTCTTCCCCAAACACTGAAACCCCTTCCCCACAGACTGAAACCCCTTAACCTCACACTGAAACCCATCCCCACACACTGAAACCCCTTCCCCACACACTGAAACCTCTTCCCCACACACTGAAACCCCATCTCCACACACTGAAACCCCTTTCCCACATTCTGAAACCCGTTCCCCAAACACTGAAACCCATCCCCACACACTGAAACCTCTTCCTCACACAGTGAAACCCCTTCCCCACACGCTGAAAACCCTTCCCAACACGCTGAAACCCCTTCCACACACACTGAAACCCTTCCCCGCACACTGAAACCCCTTCCCCACAGACTGAAACCCCTTAACCACACACTGAAACCCCTTCCCCACACACTGAAACCCATCCCCACACACTGAAACCCCTTGCCCACACACTGAAACCCATCCCCACACAGTGAAACCCTTCCCCACACACTGTAACCCCTTCCCCGCACACTGAATCTCCTTCACCACGCACTGAAACCTCTTCCACACACACTGAAACCTCTTCCCCACACACTGAAACCTCTTCCCCACACGCTGAATCGTCTTCCACACGCACTGAAACCCATCCCCACACACTGAAACCCCTTCCACACACACTGAAACGTCTTCCACACAAACTGAAACCCCTTCCCCACGCACTGAAACCCCTTCCACAAACACTGTTACCCCTTCCCCGCACATTGAAACCCCTTCCCCACACACTGAATCCCCTCACACACACGGAAACCACTTCCCCGCACACTGAAACCCCTTCTCCGCACACTGAAACCCTTCCCCACACGCTGAAACCCCTTACCCCCAAGCTGAAACTCCTTCCACACACACTGAAACCTCTTCCACATGCAATGAAACCCCTTCCGCACACACTGAAACCCATCCCCAAACGCTGAAACCCATCCCCTCACACTGAAACCATTCCCCACACAATGAAACGCATCCCCACACAATGAAACCTCTTCCCCACACACTGAAACCCCTTATCCACACACTGAAACCTTTTCCCCACACACTGAAACCACTTCCCCACAGACTGAAACCCCTTCCCCACACTCTGCAACCTCTTCGCCACAGACTGAAACCCTTCCCCACACACTGAAACCCATCCCCACACACTGAAATCCTTCCCCACACACTGAAACCTCTTCCCACACACTGAAACCTCTTCGCCACAGACTGAAACCCTTCCCCACACACTGAAACCCCTTCCCCACTCACTGAAACCCATCACCACACACTGAAACTCCTTCCCCACACACTGAAACCCCTTCCCCACTCACTGAAACCCATCACCACACACTGAAAAAACTTCCCCACACACTGAAACCCATCCCCACACACTGAAACCCTTCCCCACACACTGGAAACTCTTCCCACACACTGAAACCTCTTCCCAACACACTGAAACCTCTTCCCCACACACTGAAACCCCTTCACTGCACACTGACCCCTTTTCCCCACACACTGAAACCCCTTCCCCACACACTGAAACCCCTTCCACACACACTGAAACACCTTCCCCAAAGACTGAAACCCCTTAACCTCACACTGAAACCCTACCCCACACACTGAAACCCCTTCCCCACACACTGAAACCCCTTCCCCACACACTGAAACCCCTTTCCCACATTCTGAAACCCGTTCCCCAAACACTGAAACCCATCCCCACACACTGAAACCTCTTCTCCACACAGTGAAACCCCTTCTCCACACTCTGAAACCCCTTCCCAACACGCTGAAACCCCTTCCACACACACTGAAACCCGTCCCCACACACTGAAAATCCTTCCCCACAGACTGAAATCCCTTAACCACACACTGAAACCCCTTCCCCACACACTGAAACCCATCCCCACACACTGATACCTCTTCCCCACAAACTGAAAGCTCTTCCACTCAGAATGAAACCCATCCCCACACACTGAAACCCCTTCCCCACACACTGAAACCCCATCCCCACGCACTGAAAACACTTCCACACATACTGAAACCTCTTCCCCAAAAACTGAAACCTGTTCCCCACAGACTGAAACCTCTTCTCCACACACTGAAACTCCTTCCCCACGCACTGAAACCTCTTCCACACACACTGAAACCTCTTCCCCACACACTGAAACCTCTTCCCCACACTCTGAAACTACTTCCACAAGCACTGAAACACATCCCCACACAGTGAAACCCCTTCCTCACACACTGAAACGTCTTCCACACAAACTGAAACCACATCCCCAAAGACAGAAACCCCTTCCACAAACACTGTTACCCCTTCCCCGCTCATTGAAACCCCTTCCCCACACACTGAATTCCCTCACACACACGGAAACCCCTTCCCCGCGCACTGAAACCCTTCCCCACACGCTGAAACCCCTCACCCACACGCTGAAACTCCTTCCACACACACTGAAACATCTTCCCCACACACTGAAACCACATCCCCACAGACAGAAACCCCTTCCCCACACTCTTAAACCTCTTCCCCATACACTGAAACCCCTTCCCCACACACTGAAACCCATCCCCACACCCTGAAACCCCTTCCCCACACACTGAAACCCATCCCCACACACTGCAACCCTTCCGTACACACTGCAACCCCTTCCCCGCACACAGAAACCCCTTCCCCACACACTGAAACCGCTTCCAAACTCTCTGAATTCCCTTCCCCACACGCTGAAACCTCTTCCCCACACACTGAAAGCTCTTCCACTCAGACTAAACCCATCCCCACACACTGAAACCCCTTCCCCACACACTGAAACCTGTTCCCCACAGACTGAAACCTCTTCCCCACACACAGAAACTCCTTCCCCACGCACTGAAACCTCTTCCACACACACTGAAACCTCTTCCCCACACACTGAAACCTCTTCCCCAAAAACTGAAACCTCTTCCCCACACGCTGAAACTACTTCTACACGCACTGAAACCCATCCCCACACACTGAAACCCCTGACACACACACTGAAACCTCTTCCACACAAACTGAAACCCCTTCCCCACGCACTGAAACCCCTTCCACACACACTGTTACCCCTTCCCCGCACTTGAAACCCCTTCCCCACACACTGAATCCCCTCACACACACGGAAACCCCTTCCCCGCACACTCAAATCCCTTCCCCGCACACTGAAACCATTCCCCACACGCTGAAACCCCTTACCCACACGCTGAAACTCGTTCCACACACACTGAAACCTCTTCCACATGCACTGAAACCCCTTCCGCACACACTGAAACCCATCCCCTCACACTGAAACCATTCCCCACACAATGAAACGCATCCCCACACACTGAAACCTCTTCCCCACACACTGAAACCCCTTAACCACACACTGAATCCTTTTCCCCACACACTGAAACCACTTCCCCACAGACTGAAACCCCTTCCCCACACTCTGCAACCTCTTCGCTACAGACTGAAACCCTTCCCCACACACTGAAACCCATCGCCACACACTGAAACCTCTTCCCCACACACTGAAATCCTTCCCCACACACTGAAATCTCTTCCCACACACTGAGACCTCTTCGCCACAAACGGAAACCCTTCCCCACACACTGAAACCCATCCCCACACACTGAAACCCTTCCCCACGCACTGAAACCCCTTCCCCACACACTGAAACCCATCCCCACACACTGAAACCCTTCCCCACACACTGAAACCTCTTCCCACACACTGAAGCCTCTTCCCGACACTCTGAAACCTCTTCCCCACACACTGAAACCCCTTCACCGCACACTGAAACCTCTTCCCCACACACTGAAACCCCATCCCCATACACTGAAACCTCTTCCCCAAACACTGAAAGCCCTTCCCCACAGACTGAAACCCCTTAACCTCACACTGAAACCCATCCCCACACACTGAAACACCTTCCCCACACACTGAAACCTCTACCCCACACACTGAAACCCCTTCCCCACACACTGAAACCCCTTTCCCACACTCTGAAACACCTTCCCCAAACACTGAAACCCATCCCCACACACTGAAACCTCTTCCCCACACAGTGAAACCCCTTCCCCACACGCTGAAACCCCTTCGCAACACGCTGAAACCCCTTCCATACACACTGAAACCCTTCCCCGCACACTGAAACCCCTTCCCCACAGACTGAAACCCCTTAACCACACACTGAAACCCCTTCCCAACACACTGACACCCATCCCCACACACTGAAACCCCTTGCCCACACACTGAAACACATCCCCACACACTGAAACCCCTTCCCCGCACACTGAAACCCCTTCCCCACAAACTGACACCCTTCCACACACACTGAAATCCCTTCCCCACACGCTGAAACCCCTTCCACACACACTGAAACCCATCCCCACACACTGAAACCCCTTCCCCACACACTGAAACCCCATCCCCACGCACTGAAACCTCTTCCACACATACTGAAACCTCTTCCCCAAAAACTGAAACCTGTTCCCCACAGACTGAAACCTCTTCCCCACAGACGGAAACTCCTTCCCCCACGCACTGAAACCTCTTCCACACACAATGAAACCCCTTCCACGCACACTGAATCCTCTTCCCCACACACTGAATCCCCTTCACCACACACTGAAACCCCTTCCCCACACACTGAAACCTCTTCCCCACACACTGAAACCACATCCCCACAGACAGAAACCCCTTCCCCACACTCAGAAACCCCTTCCCCACACACTGAAACCATCTTCCCCACACTCTTAAAACTCTTCCCCACACACTGAAACCCCTTCCCCACACACTGAAACCCATCCCCACACACTGAAACCCCTTCCCCACACAGTGAAACCCATCCCCACACACTGAAACCCTTCCCCACACACTGTAACCCCTTCCCCGTACACTGAAACCCCTTCCCAACACACTGAAACCGCTTCCACACACACTGAAATCCCTTCCCCGCACACTGAAACCCCTTCCTCGCACACTGAAACCCTTCCCCACACGCTGAAACCCCTGCCACACACACTGAAACCCATCACCACACACTGAAACCACTTCCACACACACTGAAACCCCTTCCCCACGCACTGAAACCTCTTCCACACATACTGAAACCTCTTCCCCAAAAACTGAAACCTGCTCCTCACAGACTGAAACCCCTTAACCTCGCACTGAAACCCATCCCCACACACTGAAACCCCTTTCACACACACTGAAACCTCTTCCCCACACACTGAAACCCCTTCCCCACACACTGAAACCCCTTTCCCACACTCTGAAACCCGTTCTCCAAACACTGAAACCCATCCCCAAACAATGAAACCTCTTCCCCACACAGTGAAACCCCTTCCCCACACGCTGAAACCCCTTCCCCACACGCTGAATCTCCTTCCACACACACTGAAAACCTTCCCCGCACACTGAAACCCATTCCCCACAGACTGAAACCCCTTAAACACACACTGAAACCCCTTTCCCACACACTGAAACCCATCCCCACACACTGAAACCCCTTGCCCACACACTGAAACACATCCCCACACACTGAAACACTTCCCCACACACTGTAACCCCTTCCCCGCACACTGAAACCCCTTCCCCACAAACTGAAACCACTTCCACACACACTGAAATCCCTTCCCCGCGCACTGAAACACCTTCCCCACACACTGACACCCTTCCACACACGCTGAAACCCCTTCCCCACACGCTGAAACCCCTTCCACACACACTGAAACCTCTTCCCCACACACTGAAACCTCTTCCCCACACACTGAAACCCCATCCCCACGCACTGAAACCTCTTCCACACATACTGCAACCTCTTCCCCAAAAACTGAAACCTGTTCCCCACAGACTGAAACCTCTTCCCCACACACTGAAACTCCTACCCCACGCACTGAAACGCCTTCCACGCACACTGAAACCTCTTCCCCACACACTGAATCCCCTTCACCACACACTGAAACCCCTTCCCCACACACTGAAACCTCTTCCCCACACACTGAAACCACATCCCCACAGACAGAAACCCCTTCCCCTCACTCTGAAACCCCTTCCCCACACACTGAAAACATCTTCACCACACTCTTAAAACTCTTCCCCACACACTGAAACCCCTTCCCCACACACTGAAACCCATTCCCACACACTGAAACCCCTTCCCCACACAGTGAAACACATCCCCACACACTGAAACCCTTCCCCACACACTGTAACCCCTTCCCCGTGCACTGAAACCCTTCCCCACGCACTGAAACCGCTTCCACACACACTGAAATCCCTTCCCCGCACACTGAAACCCCTTCCCCGCACACTGAAACCCTTCCCCACACGCTGAAACCCCTTCCCCACACGCTGAAACCCCTTCCACACACACTGAAACCCATCCCCACACACTGAAACCCCTTCCACACACACTGAAACCCCTTCCCCACGCACTGAAACCTCTTACACACATTCTGAAACCTCTTCCCCAAAAACTGAAACCTGTTCCCCACAGCATGAAACCTCTTCCGCACACACTGAAAGCTCTTCCCCACAGACTGAAACCCTTCCCCACAAACTGAAACCTCTTCCCCACACACTGAAACTCCTTCCCGACGCATTGAAACCTCTTCCACACACACTGAAACATCTTCCCACACACTGAAACCTGTTCCCCACACGCTGAAAGCCCTACCACACACACTGAAACATCTTCCACACACACTGAAACCCCTTCCCCACGCACTGAGACCCCTTCCATACACACTGTTACCCCTTCCCCACACACTGAAATCCTTCCCCACACACTAAAACCTCTTCCCACACACTGAAACCTCTTCGCAACAGACTGAAAACATTCCCCACACACTGAAGCCTCTTCCTCACACACTGAAACCTCTTCCCCACACACTGAAACCCCTTCCCCGCACACTGAAACCTCTTCCCCACACAGTGAATTCCCTTCACCACACACTGAAACCACTTCCCCACACACTGAAACCTCTTACCTACAGACTGAAACCACTTCCCCACAGACTGAAACCCCTTCCCCACACTCTGAAACCTCTTCCCCACACACTGAAACCTCTTCCCCACACACTGAAACCACTTCCCCACAAACTCAATCCCCTTCCCCACACACTGAAATCTCTTCCACACACACTGAAACCCCTTCCCCACAGACTGAAACCCTTTCCCCACACACTGAAATCCATCCCCACACAATGAAACCTCTTCCCCACACACTGAATCCCCTTCCCCACACAGTGAAACCCATCCCCACACACTGAAACCCATCCCCACACCCTGAAACCCCTTCCCCACACACCGAAACCCATCCCCACACACAGCGACCCTTCCCCACACACTGTAACCCCTTCCCCGCACACAGAAACCCCTTCCCCACACACTGAAACCGCTTCCACACACACTGAAATCCCCTCATCGCACACTGAAACCACTTCCCCGCACACTGAAACCCTTCCCCACACGCTGAAACCTCTTCCCCACACACTGAAAGCTCTTCCACTCAGACTGAAACCCATCCCCACACACTGAAACCCCTTCCCCACACACTGCAACCCCATCCCCACGCACTGAAACCTCTTCCACACATACTGAAACCTCTTCCCCAAAAACTGAAACCTGTTCCCCACAGACTGAAACCTCTTCCCCACACACTGAAACTCCTTCCCCACGCACTGAAACCTCTTCCACACACACTGAAACCTCTTCCCCACACACTGAAACCTCTTCCCCACACAATGAAACCTCTTCCCCGCACACTGAAACCTCTTCCCCACACGCTGAAACTACTTCCACAAGCACTGAAACCCATCCCCACACACTGAAACCCCTTCCACAAACACTGAAACCTCTTCCACACAAACTGAAACCCCTTCCCCACGCACTGAAACCCCTTCCACGCACACTGTTACCCCTTCCCCGCACATTGAAACCCCTTCCCCACACACTGAATCCCCTCACACACACGGAAACCCCTTCCCCGCACCCTGAAACCCCTTCCCCGCACACTGAAACCCTTCCCCACACGCTGAAACCACTTACCCCCACGCTGAAACTCCTTCTGCACACACTGAAACCCATCCTCAAACACTGAAACCCATCCCCTCACACTGAAACCATTCCCCACACAATGAAACGCATCCCCACACACTGAAACCTCTTCCCCACATACTGAAACCCCTTATCCACATACAGAAACCTTTTCCCCACACACTGAAACCACTTCCCCACAGACAGAAACCCCTTCCCCACACTCTGCAACCTCTTCGCCACAGACTGAAACCCTTCCCCACACACTGAAACCCATCCCCACACACTGAAACCCCTTCCCCACACACTGAAACCCATCCCCACACACTGAAATCCTTCCCCACACAATGAAACCTCTTCCCACACACTGAAACCTCTTCGCCACAGACTGAAACCCTTCCCCACACACTGAAACCCATCCCCACACACTGAAACCCCTTCGCCACATACTGAAACCCCTTCCCCACTCACTGAAACCCATCCCCACACACTGAAAACACTTCCCCACACACTGAAACCCATCCCCACACACGGAAACCCTTCCCCACACACTGAAAACTCTTCCCACACACTGAAACCTCTTCCCGACACACTGAAACCTCTTCCCCACACACTGAAACCCCTTCCCAACATGCTGAAACCCCTTCCCCACACACTGAAACCCCTTTCCCACACTCTGAAACCCTTTCCCCAAACACTGAAACCCATCCCCACACACTGAAACCTCTTCCCCACACACCGAAACCCATTCCCCACACGCTGAAACCCCTTCCCAACATGCTGAAACCCCTTCCACACACACTGAAACCCGTCCCCACACACTGAAACCCCTTGCCCACAGACTGAAACCCCTTAACCACGCACTGAAACCCCTTCCCCACACACTGAAACCCATCCCTTCACACTGAAACCTCTTCCCCACAAACTGAAAGCTCTTCCACTCAGACTGAAACCCATCCCCACACACTGAAACCCCTTCCCCACACACTGAAACCCCATCCCCACGCACTGAAACCTCTTCCACACATACTGAAACCTCTTCCCCAAAAACTGAAACCTGTTCCCCACAGACTGAAACCTCTTCCCCACACACTGAAACTGGGGGAGGGGGAAGAGATTGAGAGCCGTTAATTCCCAGCCTCGTGTTTTCCCAGATAGATTACAACTGTTGGCCATCCCTCCCCTCCCCCCCCCTCTCTTACCCCCCCACCCCCACCCACCCTCCCTCCTCCCCGGCACCGGATTGAGAGGCTGGCGGCTGCTGATCTCTGCTTGTTCCAGGTCCCGTTTACCGGGTGGTGGCACCCCTCCACCGCCTTTGTTCGGCGGAGAGTTTCATCTGTTGACTTTTTTTTATTAAAATAAAACCACCCAGTTTGTATTGAAACCTCTTCCACACACACTGAAACCTCTTCCCCACACACTGAAACCTCTTCCCCACACGCTGAAACTACTTCCACAAGCACTGAAACCCATCCCCACACACTGAAACCCCTTCCTCACACACTGAAACGTCTTCCACACAAACTGAAACCTCTTCCCCACGCACTGAAACCCCTTCCACACAAACTGTTACCCCTTCCCCGCTCATTGAAACCCCTTCCCCACACACTGAATCCCCTCACACACACGGATACCCCTCCCCGCACACTGAAACCCCTTCCCCGCACACTGAAACCCTTCCCCTCACGCTGAAACCCCTCACCCACACGCTGAAACTCCTTCCACACACACTGAAACCTCTTCCCCACACACTGAAACCACATCCCCACAGACAGATACCCCTTCCCCACACTCTGAAACCTCTTCCCCACACATTGAAACCTCTTCCCCACACACTGAAACCACTTCCCCACGCTCTGAAAACCCTTCCCCACACACTGAAATCCCTTCCCCACACACTGGAACCCATCCCCACACCCTGAAACCCCTCCCCCGCACACTGAAACCCATCCCCACACACTGCAACCCTTCCCCACACACTGAAACCGCTTCCACACACACTGAAATCCCTTCCCCGCTCACTGAAACCACTTCCCCGCACACTGAAACCCTTCCCCACACGCTGAAACCTCTTCCCCACACATTGAAAGCTCTTCCACTCAGACTGAAACCCATCCCCACACACTGAAACCCCATCCCCACGCACTGAAACCTCTTCCACACATACTGAAACCTCTTCCCCAAAAACTGAAACCTGTTCCCCACAGACTGAAACCTCTTCCCCACACACTGAAACTCCTTCCCCACGAACTGAAACCTCTTCCAGACACACTGAAACCTCTTCCACACACACTGAAACCTCTTCCCCACACGCTGAAACTACTTCTACACGCACTGAAACCCATCCCCACACACTGAAACCCCTTCCCCAAACACTGAAACTTCTTCCACGCAAACTGAAACCCCTTCCCCACGCACTGAAACCCCTTCCACACACACTGTTACCCCTTCCCCGCACATTGAAACCCCTTCCCCACACACTGAATCCCCTCACACACACGGAAACCCATCCCCACACCCTGAAACCCCTTCCCCACACACTGAAACCCTTCCCCACACGCTGAAACCCCTTACTCACACCCTGAAACTCCTTCCACACACACTGAAACCTCTTCCACATGCACTGAAACCCCTTCCGCACACACTGAAACCCATCCCCAAACACTAAAAACCATCCCCTCACACTGAAACCATTCCCCACACAATGAAACGCATCCCCACACACTGAAACCTCTTCCCCACACACTGAAACCCCTTAACCACGCACTGAAACCTTTTCCCCAGACACTGAAACCACTTCCCCACAGACTGAAACCCCTTCCCCACGCTCTGCAACCTCTTCGCCCCAGACTGAAACCCTTCCCCACACACTGAAACCCATCCCCACACACTGAAACCCCTTCCCCACACACTGAAACCCATCGCCACACACTGAAACCTCTTCCCCACACACTGAAACCCATCCCCACACACTGAAATCCTTCCCCACACACTGAAATCTCTTCCCACACACTGAGACCTCTTCGCCACAAATGGAAACCCTTCCCCACACACTGAAACCCATCCCCACACACTGAAACCCCTTCCCCACACACTGAAACCCCTTCCCCACACACTAAAACCCATCCCCACACACTGAAACCCTTCCCCACGCACTGAAACCTCTTCCCACACACTGAAACCTCTTCCCGACACACTGAAACCTCTTCCCCACACACTGAAACCCCTTCACCGCTCACTGAAACCTCTTCCCCACACTCTGAAACCCCTTCCCCACACACTGAAACCTCTTCCCCAAACACTGAAACCCCTTCCCCACAGACTGAAACCCCTTAACCTCACACAGAAACCCATCCCCACACACTGAAACCCCTTCCCCACAAACTGAAACCTCTTCCCCACACACTGAAACCACTTCCCCACACACTGAAACCCCTTTCCCACACTCTGAAACCCATTCCCCAAACACTGAAACCCATCCCCACACACTGAAACCTCTTCCCCACACAGTGAAACCCCTTCCCCACACGCTGAAACCCCTTCCCAACACGCTGAAACCCCTTCCACACACACTGAAACCCTTCCCTGCACACTGAAACCTCTTCCCCACAGACTGAAACCCCTTAACCACACACTGAAACCCCTTCCCCACACACTGAAACCCATCCCCACACACTGAAACCCCTTGCCCACACACTGAAACCCATCCCCACACACTGAAACCCTTCCCCACACACTGTAACCCCTTCCCCGCGCACTGAAACCCCTTCCCCACACACTGAAAACGCTTCCGCACACACTGAAATCCCTTCCCCGCGCACTGAAACCCCTTCCCCGCACACTGAAACCCTTCCACACACGCTGAATCCCCTTCCCCACACGCTGAAACCCTTTCCACACACACTGAAACCCATCCCCACACAGTGAAACCCCTTCCCCACACATTGAAACCCCTTGGCCACGCACTGAAACCTCTTCCACACATACTGAAACCTCTTCCCCAAAAACTGAAACCTGTTCCCCACAGACTGAAACCTCTTCCCCACACACTGAAACTCCTTCCCCACGCACTGAAACCTCTTCCACACACACTGAAACCCCTTCCCCGCTCACTGAAACCTCTTCCCCACACACTGAATCCCCTTCACCACACACTGAAACCCATTCCCCACACACTGAAACCTCTTCCCCACACACTGAAACCACATCCCCACAGACAGAAACCCCTTCCCCACACTCTGAAACCCCTTCCCCACACACTGAAAACATCTTCCCCACACTCTTAAAACTCTTCCGAACACACTGAAACCCCTTCCCCACACACCGAAACCCCTCCCCACACACTGTAACCCCTTCCCCGCACACTGAAACCCCTTCCCCACACACTGAAACCGCTTCCACACACACTGAAATCCCTTCCCCGCAAACTGAAACCCCTTCCCCGCACACTGAAACCCTTCCCCACACGCTGAAACCACTTCCCCACAAGCTGAAACCCCTTCCACACACACTGAAACCCATCCCCACACACTGAAACCCCTTCCACACACACTGAAACCCCTTCCCCACGCACTGAAACCTCTTCCACATATACTGAAACCTCTTCCCCAAAAACTGAAACCTGTTCCCCACAGACTGAAACCTCTTCCGCACACACTGAAAGCTCTTCCCCACAGACTGAAACCCTTCCCCACACACTGAAACCTCTTCCCCACACACTGAAACTCCTTCCCGACGCATTGAAACCTCTTCCACACACACTGAAACATCTTCCCACACACTGAAACCTGTTCCCCACACGCTGAAACTTCTTCCACAAGCACTGAAACCCATCCCCACACACTGAAAGCCCTTCCACACACACTGAAACATCTTCCACACACTCTGAAACCCCCTCCCCACGCACTGAGACCCCTTCCACACACACTGTTACCCCTTCCCCACACACTGAAATCCTTCCCCACACACTGAAACCTCTTGCCACACACTGAAACCTCTTCGCAACAGACTGAAACCCTTCCCCACACACTGACACCTCTTCCCCACACACTGAAACCTCTTCCCCACACACTGAAACCCCTTCCCCGCACACTGAAACCTCTTCCCCACACACTGAATTCCCTACACCACACACTGAAACCACTTCCCCACACACTGAAACCTCTTCCCCACAGACTGAAACCACTTCCCCACAGACTGAAACCCCTTCCCCACACTCTGAAACCTCTTCCCCACACTCTGAAACCTCTTCCCCACACACTGAAACCTCTTCCCCACACACTGAAACCACTTCCCCACAAAAACTGAATCCCCTACCCACACACTGAAACCTCTTCCCCACACACTGAAACCCCTTGCCCACAGACTGAAACCCCTTAACCACTCACTGAAACCCATCCCCACACAATGAAATCTCTTCCACACACACTTAAACCCCTTCCCCACTGACTGAAACCCCTTCCCCACACACTGAAGCCCATCCCCACACACTGAAACCTCTTCCCCACACACTGAAACCCCTTCCCCACACACTGAAACCCATCCCCACACACTGAAACCCATCCCCACACCCTGAAACCCCTTCCCCACACACTGAAACCCATCTCCACACACTGCAACCCTTCCCCACACACTGTAACCCCTTCCCCGCACACTGAAACCCCTACCCAACACACTGAAACCGCTTCCACACACACTGAAATCCCTTCCCCGCACACTGAAACCACTTCTACGCACACTGAAACCCTTCCCCACACGCTGAAACCTCTTCCCCACACACTGAAAGCTCTTCCACTCAGACTGAAACCCACGCCCACACACTGAAACCCCTTCCCCACACACTGAAACCCCATCCCCACGCACTGAAACCTCTTCCACACATACTGAAACCTCTTCCCCAAAAACTGAAACCTGTTCCCCACAGACTGAAACCTCTTCCCCACACACTGAAACTCCTTCCCCACGCACTGAAACCTGTTCCACACACACTGAAACCTCTTCCCCACACGCTGAAACTACTTCCACACGCACTGAAACCCATCCCCACACACAGAAACCCCTTCCACACAAACTGAAACCCCTTCCCCGCACATTGAAACCCCTTCCGCACACACTGAATCCCCTCACACACACGGAAACCCCTTCCCCGCACACTGAAACCCCTTCCCCGCACATTTAACCCTTCCCCACGCGCTGAAACCCCTTACTCACACGCTGAAACTCCTTCCACACACACTGAAATCTCTTCCACATGCACTGAAACCCCTTCCGCACACACTGAAACCCATCCCCAAACACTGAAACCCATCCCGTCACACTGAAACCATTCCCCACACAATGAAACGCATCCCCACACACTGAAACCTCTTCCCCACACACTGAAACCCCTTATCCACAAACTGAAACCTTTTCCCCACACACTGAAACCACTTCCCCACAGACTGAAACCCCTTCCCCACACACTGAAACCTCTTCGCCACAGACTGAAACCCTTCCCCACACACTGAAACCCATCCCCACACACTGAAACCCCTTCCCCACACACTGAAACCCCTTCCGCACTCACTGAAACCCATCCCCACACACTGAAACCACTTCCCCACACACTGAAACCCATCCCCACACGCTGAAACCCTTCCCCACACACTGAAACCTCTTCCCACACACTGAAACCTCTTCCCGACACACTGAAACCTCTTCCCCACACACTGAAACCCCTTCATCGCACACTGAAACCTCTTCCCCACACACTGAAACCTCTTCCCCACACACTGAAACCCCTTTCCCACACTCTGAAACACGTTCCCCAAACACTGGACCCCTTCCCGACACAGTGAAACCCCTTCCCCGCACACTGAAACCCCTTCCCCGCACACTGGACCCCTTCCCTACACGCTGAAACCAATTCCCAACACGCTGAAACCCCTTCCACAAATACTGAAACCTGTCCACACACACTGAAACCCCTTCCCCACAGACTGAATCCCCTTAACCACACACTGAAACCCCTTCCCCACAGACTGAAACCCATCCCCACACAATGAAACCCCTTCCCCACACACTGAAACCCATCCCCACACCCTGAAACCCTTCCCCACACACTGTAACCCCTTCGCCGCACACTGAAACCCCTTCCCCATACACTGAAACCGCTTCCGCACACACTGAAATCCCTTCCCCGCGCACTGAAACCCCTTCCCCGCACACTGAAACCCTTGCACACACGCTGAAACCCCTTCCCCACACGCTGAAACCCCTTCCCCACACACTGAAACCCCTTCGCCACGCACTGAAACCTCTTCCACACATACTGAAAATTCTTCCCCAAAAGCTGAAAGCTTTTCCCCACAGACTGAAACCTCTTCCTCACACACTGAAACTCCTTCCCCACGCACTGAAACCTCTTCCACACACCCTGAAATCCCTTCCCCACACACTGAAACCTCTTCCCCACACACTGAAACCACATCCCCACAGACACAAACCCCTTCCCCACACTCTGAAACCCCTTCCCCACACACTTAAAACATCTTCCCCAAACACTTAAACCTCTTCCCCACACACTGAAACCCCTTACCCACACACTGAAACCCATCCCCACACACTGAAACCCTTCCCCACACACTGTAACCCCTTCCCCGCACACTGAAACCCCTTCCACACACACTGAAACCGCTTCCACACACACTGAAATCCCTTCCCCGCACACTGAAACCCCATCCCCGCACGCTGAAACCCTTCCCCACACGCTGAAACCCCTTCCCCACACGCTGAAACCCCTTCCACACACACTGAAACCCATCCCCACACACTGAAACCCCTTCCACACACACTGAAACCCCTTCCCCACGCACTGAAACCTCTTCCACACATACTGAAACCTCTTCCCCAAAAACTGAAACCTGTTCCCCACAGACTGAAACCTCTTTCGCACACACTGAAAGCTCTTCCCCACAGACTGAAACCCTTCCCCACACACTGAAACCTCTTCCCCACACACTGAAACTCCTTCCCGACGCATTGAAACCTCTTCCACATACACTGAAACATTTTCCCACACACTGAAACCTGTTCCCCACACGCTGAAACGTCTTCCACACGCACTGAAACCCATCCCCACACACTGAAACCCCTTCCACACTCACTGAAACATCTTCCACACACACTGAAACCCCTTCCCCACGCACTGAGACCCCTTCCACACACACTGAAATCCTTCCCCACACACTGAAACCTCTTCCCACACACTGAAACCTCTTCGCCACAGACTGAAACCCTTCCCCACACACTGAAACCTCTTCCCCACACACTGAAACCTCTTCCCCACACACTGAAACCCCTTCTCCGCACACTGAAACCTCTTCCCCACAAACTGAATTCCCGTCACCACACACTGAAACCACTTCCCCACACACTGAAACCTCTTCCCCACAGACTGAAACCACTTTCCCACAGACTGAAACCCCTTCCCCACACTCTGAAACCTCTTCCCCACACACTGAAGCCTCTTCCACACAGACTGAAACCTCTTCACCACAAACAGAAACCTCTTCCCCACACACTGAAACCCCTTCACCGCTCACTGAAACCTCTTCCCCACAAACTGAATTCCCTTCACCACACACTGAAACCACTTCCCCACACACTGAAACCTCATCCCCACAGACTGAGACCACTTTCCCACAGACTGAAACCCCTTCCCCATACTCTGAAACCTCTTCCCCACACACTGAACCCTCTTCCACACAGACTGAAACCTCTTCCCCACACACTGAAACTCCTTCCCCACGCACTGAAACCTCTTCCACACACACTGAAACCCCTTCCCCGCACACTGAAACCTCTTCCCCACACACTGAATCCCCTTCAGCACACACTGAAACCCCTTCCCCACACACTGAAACCTCTTCCCCACACACTGAAACCACATCCCCACAGACAGAAGCCCCTTCCCCACACTCTGAAACCCCTTCCCCACACACTTAAAACATCTTCCCCACACACTTAAACCTCTTCCCCACACACTGAAACCCCTTCCCCACAAACTGAAACCCATCCCCACACACTGAAACCCCTTCCGCACACACTGAAACCCCTTCCCCACACACTGAAACCTCTTCACCACGCACTGAAACCACTTCCCCACAAACTGAATCCCCTTCCCCACACACTGAAACCTCTTCCCCACACACTGAAAACCCTTGCCCACAGACTGAAACCCCTTAACCACTCACTGAAACCCATCCCCACACACTGAAATCTCTTCCACACACACTGAAACCCCTTCCCCACACACTGAAACCCATCCACATACACTGAAACCTCTTCCCCACACACTGAAACCCCTTCCCCACACACTGAAACCCATCCCCACACACTGAAACCCATCCCCACACCCTGAAACCCATTCCCCACTCACTGAAACCTATCTCCACACACTGCAACCCTTCCCCACACACTGTAACCCCTTCCCCGCACACTGAAACCCCTTCCCCACACACTGAAACCGCTTCCACACACACTGAAATCCCTTCCCCGCACACTGAAACCACTTCCCCGCACACTGAAACCCTTCCACACACGCTGAAACCCCTTCCCCACACGCTGAAATCCCTTTCACACACACTGAAACCCATCCCCACACACTGAAACTCCTTCTCCACACACTGAAACCCCTTCGCCACGCACTGAAACCTCTTCCACACATACTGAAACCTCTTCCCCAAAAACTGAAACCTGTTCCCCACAGACTGAAACCTCTTCCCCACACACTGAAACTCCTTCCCCGCACACTAAAACCTCTTCCCCACACACTGAATCCCCTTCAGCGCACACTGAATCCCCTTCCCCACACGCTGAAACCTCTTCCCCACACACTGAAGCCACATCCCCACATACAGAAACCCCTTCCCCACACTCTGAAACCCCTTCCCCACACACTTAAAACATCTTCCCCACACTCTTAAACCTCTTCCCCACACACTGAAACCCCTTCCGCACCAACTGAAACCCATCCCCACACACTGAAACCCCTTCCCCACACACTGAAACCCATCCCCACACACTGAAACCCTTCCCCACACACTCTAACCCCTTCCCCGCACACTGAAACCCCTTCCACACACACTGAAACCGCTTCCACACACACTGAAATCCCTTCCCCGCACACTGAAACCCCTTCCCCGCACACTGAAACCCTTCCCCGCACGCTGAAACCCCTTCCCCACACGCTGAAATCCCTTCCACACACACTGAAACCCATCCCCACACACTGAAACCCCTTCCCCACACACTGAAACCCCTTCCCCACGCACTGAAACCTCTTCCACACACACTGAAACTCCTTCCCCACGCACTGAAACCTCTTCCACACACACTGAAACCCCTTCCCCACACACTGAAACCTCTTCCCCACACACTGAAACCACATCCCCACAGACACAAACCCCTTCCCCACACTCTGAAACCCCTTCCCCACACACTTAAAACATCTTCCCCACACACTTAAACCTCTTCCCCACACACTGAAACCCCTTACCCACACACTGAAACCCATCCCCACACACTGAAACCCTTCCCCACACACTGTAACCCCTTCCCCGCACACTGAAACCCCTTCCACACACACTGAAACCGCTTCCACACACACTGAAATCCCTTCCCCGCACACTGAAACCCCTTCCCCGCACGCTGAAACCCTTCCCCACACGCTGAAACCCCTTCCCCACACGCTGAAACCCCTTCCACACACACTGAAACCCATCCCCACACACTGAAACCCCTTCCACACACACTGAAACCCCTTCCCCACGCACTGAAACCTCTTCCACACAGACTGAAACCTCTTCCCCAAAAACTGAAACCTGTTCCCCACAGACTGAAACCTCTTTCGCACACACTGAAAGCTCTTCCCCACAGACTGAAACCCTTCCCCACACACTGAAACCTCTTCCCCACACACTGAAACTCCTTCCCGACGCATTGAAACCTCTTCCACATACACTGAAACATTTTCCCACACACTGAAACCTGTTCCCCACACGCTGAAACGTCTTCCACACGCACTGAAACCCATCCCCACACACTGAAACCCCTTCCACACTCACTGAAACATCTTCCACACACACTGAAACCCCTTCCCCACGCACTGAGACCCCTTCCACACACACTGAAATCCTTCCCCACACACTGAAACCTCTTCCCACACACTGAAACCTCTTCGCCACAGACTGAAACCCTTCCCCACACACTGAAACCTCTTCCCCACACACTGAAACCTCTTCCCCACACACTGAAACCCCTTCTCCGCACACTGAAACCTCTTCCCCACAAACTGAATTCCCTTCACCACACACTGAAACCACTTCCCCACACACTGAAACCTCTTCCCCACAGACTGAAACCACTTTCCCACAGACTGAAACCCCTTCCCCACACTCTGAAACCTCTTCCCCACACACTGAAGCCTCTTCAACACAGACTGAAACCTCTTCCCCACAAACAGAAACCTCTTCCCCACACACTGAAACCCCTTCACCGCACACTGAAACCTCTTCCCCACAAACTGAATTCCCTTCACCACACACTGAAACCACTTCCCCACACACTGAAACCTCTTCCCCACAGACTGAGACCACTTTCCCACAGACTGAAACCCCTTCCCCATACTCTGAAACCTCTTCCCCACACACTGAACCCTCTTCCACACAGACTGAAACCTCTTCCCCACACACTGAAACTCCTTCCCCACGCACTGAAACCTCTTCCACACACACTGAAACCCCTTCACCGCTCACTGAAACCTCTTCCCCACAAACTGAATTCCCTTCACCACACACTGAAACCACTTCCCCACACACTGAAACCTCATCCCCACAGACTGAGACCACTTTCCCACAGACTGAAACCCCTTCCCCATACTCTGAAACCTCTTCCCCACACACTGAACCCTCTTCCACACAGACTGAAACCTCTTCCCCACACACTGAAACTCCTTCCCCACGCACTGAAACCTCTTCCACACACACTGAAACCCCTTCCCCGCACACTGAAACCTCTTCCCCACACACTGAATCCCCTTCAGCACACACTGAAACCCCTTCCCCACACACTGAAACCTCTTCCCCACACACTGAAACCACATCCCCACAGACAGAAGCCCCTTCCCCACACTCTGAAACCCCTTCCCCACACACTTAAAACATCTTCCCCACACACTTAAACCTCTTCCCCACACACTGAAACCCCTTCCCCACAAACTGAAACCCATCCCCACACACTGAAACCCCTTCCGCACACACTGAAACCCCTTCCCCACACACTGAAACCTCTTCACCACGCACTGAAACCACTTCCCCACAAACTGAATCCCCTTCCCCACACACTGAAACCTCTTCCCCACACACTGAAAACCCTTGCCCACAGACTGAAACCCCTTAACCACTCACTGAAACCCATCCCCACACACTGAAATCTCTTCCACACACACTGAAACCCCTTCCCCACACACTGAAACCCATCCACATACACTGAAACCTCTTCCCCACACACTGAAACCCCTTCCCCACACACTGAAACCCATCCCCACACACTGAAACCCATCCCCACACCCTGAAACCCATTCCCCACTCACTGAAACCTATCTCCACACACTGCAACCCTTCCCCACACACTGTAACCCCTTCCCCGCACACTGAAACCCCTTCCCCACACACTGAAACCCTTCCACACACGCTGAAACCCCTTCCCCACACGCTGAAACCCCTTTCACACACACTGAAACCCATCCCCACACACTGAAACTCCTTCCCCACACACTGAAACCCCTTCGCCACGCACTGAAACCTCTTCCACACATACTGAAACCTCTTCCCCAAAAACTGAAACCTGTTCCCCACAGACTGAAACCTCTTCCCCACACACTGAAACTCCTTCCCCGCACACTAAAACCTCTTCCCCACACACTGAATCCCCTTCAGCGCACACTGAATCCCCTTCCCCACACGCTGAAACCTCTTCCCCACACACTGAAGCCACATCCCCACATACAGAAACCCCTTCCCCACACTCTGAAACCCCTTCCCCACACACTTAAAACATCTTCCCCACACTCTTAAACCTCTTCCCCACACACTGAAACCCCTTCCGCACAAACTGAAACCCATCCCCACACACTGAAACCCATCCCCACACACTGAAACCCATCCCCACACACTGAAACCCTTCCCCACACACTCTAACCCCTTCCCCGCACACTGAAACCCCTTCCACACACACTGAAACCGCTTCCACACACACTGAAATCCCTTCCCCGCACACTGAAACCCCTTCCCCGCACACTGAAACCCTTCCCCGCACGCTGAAACCCCTTCCCCACACGCTGAAATCCCTTCCACACACACTGAAACCCATCCCCACACACTGAATCCCCTTCCCCACACACTGAAACCCCTTCCCCACGCACTGAAACCTCTTCCACACATACTGAAACCCCTTCCCCAAAAACTGAAACCTGTTCCCCACAGACTGAAACCTCTTCCGCACACACTGAAAGCTCTTCCCCACAGACTGAAACCCTTCCCCACACACTGAAACCTCTTCCACACACACTGAAACTCCTTCCCGACGCATTGAAACCTCTTCCACATGCACTGAAACATTTTCCCACACACTGAAACCTGTTCCCCACACGCTGAAACTTCTTCCACACGCACACTGAAACCCATCCCCACACACTGAAACCCCTTCCACACACACTGAAACATCTTCCACACACACTGAAACCCCTTCCCCACGCACTGATACCCCTTCCACACACACTGAAATCCTTCCACACACACTGAAACCTCTTCCCACACACTGAAACCTCTTCGCCACAGACTGAAACCTCTTCCGCACACACTGAAAGCTCTTCCCCACAGACTGAAACCCTTCCCCACACACTGAAACCTCTTCCACACACACTGAAACTCCTTCCCGACGCATTGAAACCTCTTCCACATGCACTGAAACATTTTCCCACACACTGAAACCTGTTCCCCACACGCTGAAACTTCTTCCACACGCACACTGAAACCCATCCCCACACACTGAAACCCCTTCCACACACACTGAAACATCTTCCACACACACTGAAACCCCTTCCCCACGCACTGATACCCCTTCCACACACACTGAAATCCTTCCACACACACTGAAACCTCTTCCCACACACTGAAACCTCTTCGCCACAGACTGAAACCCTTCCCCACACACTGAAAACTCTTCCCCAGAGACTGAAACCCCTTAACCACACACTGAAACTCCTTCCCCACAGACTGAACCCCATCCCCACACAATGAAACCCCTTCCCCACACACTGAAACCCATTCCCACACACTGAAAACCTTCCCCACACACTGTAAACCGTTCGCCGCACACTGAAACCCCTTCCCCATACACTGAAACCGCTTCCGCACACACTGAAATCCCTTCCCCGCGCACTGAAACCCCTTCCCCGCACACTGAAACCCTTGCACACACGCTGAAACCCCTTCCCCACACGCTGAAACCCCTTCCCCACACACTGAAACCCCTTCGTCACGCACTGAAACCTCTTCCACACATACTGAAACCTCTTCCCCAAAAACTGAAAGCTGTTCCCCACAGACTGAAACCTCTTCGCAAACACACTGAAACTCCTTCCCCACGCACTGAAACCTCTTCCACACACACTGAAACCCCTTCCCCACACACTGAAACCTCTTCCCCACACACTGAAACCACATCCCCACAGACACAAACCCCTTCCCCACACTCTGAAACCCCTTCCCCACACACTTAAAACATCTTCCCCACACTCTTAAACCTCTTCCCCACACACTGAAACCCCTTACCCACACACTGAAACCCATCCCCACACACTGAAACCCTTCCCCACACACTGTAACCCCTTCCCCGTACACTGAAACCCCTTCCACACAAACTGAAACCGCTTCCACACACACTGAAATCCCTTCCCCGCACACTGAAACCCCTTCCCCGCACACTGAAACCCTTCCCCACACGCTGAAACCCCTTCCCCACACGCTGAAACCCCTTCCACACACACTGAAACCCATCCCCACACACTGAAACCCCTTCCACACACACTGAAACCCCTTCCCCACGCACTGAAACCTCTTCCACACATGCTGAAACCCCTTCCCCAAAAACTGAAACCTGTTCCCCACAGACTTAAACCTCTTCCGCACACACTGAAAGCTCTTCCCCACAGACTGAAACCCTTTCCCACACACTGAAACCTCTTCCCCACACACTGAAACTCCTTCCCGACGCATTGAAACCTCTTCCACATACACTGAAACATTTTCCCACACACTGAAACCTGTTCCCCACACGCTGAAACTTCTTCCACACGCACTGAAACCCATCCCCACACACTGGAACCCCTTCCACACTCACTGAAACATCTTCCACAAACACTGAAACCACTTTCCCACAGACTGAAACCCCTTCCCCACACTCTGAAACCTCTTCCCCACACACTGAAGCCTCTTCCACACAGACTGAAACCTCTTCCCCACAAACAGAAACCTCTTCCCCACACACTGAAACACCTTCACCGCACACTGAAACATCTTCCCCACAAACTGAATTCCTTTCACCACACACTGAAACCACTTCCCCACACACTGAAACCTCTTCCCCACAGACTGAAACCACTTTCCCACAGACTGAAACCCCTTCCCCACACTCTGAAACCTCTTCCCCACACACTGAAACCTCTTCCACACAGACTGAAACCTCTTCCCCACACACTGAAACTCCTTCCCCACGCACTGAAACCTCTTCCACACACACTGAAACCCCTTCCCCGCACACTGAAACCTCTTCCCCACACACTGAATCCCCTTCAGCACACACTGAAACCCCTTCCCCACACACTGAAACCTCTTCCCCACACACTGAAACCACATCCCCACAGACAGAAACCCCTTCCCCACACTCTGAAACCCCTTCCCCACACACTTAATACATCTTCCCCACACTCTTAAACCTCTTCCCCACACACTGAAACCCCTTCCCCACAAACTGAAACCCATCCCCACACACTGAAACCCCTTCCGCACACACTGAAACCCCTTCCCCACACACTGAAACCTCTTCACCACGCACTGAAACCACTTCCCCACAAACTGAATCCCCTTACCCACACACTGAAACCTCTTCCCCACACACTAAAAACCCTTGCCCACAGACTGAAACACCTTAACCACTCACTGAAACCCATCCCCACACACTGAAATCTCTTCCACACACACTGAAACCCCTTCCCCACAGACTGAAACCCCTTCCCCACACACTGAAACCCATCCACACACACTGAAACCTCTTCCCCACACACTGAAACCCATCCCCACACACTGAAACCCATCCCCACACCCTGAAACCCCTTCCCCACTCACTGAAACCCATCTCCACACACTGGAACCCTTCCCCACACACTGTAACCCCTTCCCCGCACACTGAAACCCCTTCCCCACACACTGAAACCGCTTCCACACACACTGAAATCACTTCCCCGCACACTGAAACCACTTCCCCGCACACTGAAACTCTTCCACACACGCTGAAACCCCTTCCCCACACGCTGAAACCCCTTTCACACACACTGAAACCCATCCCCACACACTGAAACCCCTTTCCCACACACTGAAACCCCTTCCCCACACACTGAAACCCCTTCGCCACGCACTGAAACCTCTTCCACACATACTGAAACTTCTTCCCCGCACACTAAAACCTCTTCCCCACACACTGAATCCCCTTCAGCGCACACTAAAACCCCTTCCCCACACGCTGAAACCTCTTCGCCACACACTGAAGCCACATCCCCACAGACAGAAACCCCTTCCCCACACTCTGAAACCCCTTCCCCACACACTTAAAACATCTTCCCCACACTCTTAAACCTCTTCACCACACACTGAAACCCCTTCCCCACAAACTGAAACCCATCCCCACACACTGAAACCCCTTCCCCACACACTGAAACCCATCCCCACACACTGAAACCCTTCCCCACACACTGTAACCCCTTCCCCGCATACTGAAACCCCTTCCACACACACTGAAACCGCTTCCACACACACTGAAATCCCTTCCCCGCACACTGAAACCCCTTCCCCGCACACTGAAACCCTTCCCCGCACGATGAAACCCCTTCCCCACACGCTGAAATCCCTTCCACACACACTGAAACCCATCCCCACACACTGAAACCCCTTCCCCAAAAAATGAAACCTGTTCCCCACAGACTGAAACCTCTTCCCCACACACTGAAACTCCTTCCCCGCACACTAAAACCTCTTCCCCACACACTGAATCCCCTTCAGCGCACACTAAAACCCCTTCCCCACACGCTGAAACCTCTTCGCCACACACTGAAGCCACATACCCACAGACAGAAACCCCTTCCCCACACTCTGAAACCCCTTCCCCACACACTTAAAACATCTTCCCCACACTCTTAAACCTCTTCCCCACACACTGAAACCCCTTCCCCACAAACTGAAACCCATCCCCACACACTGAAACCCCTTCCCCAAACACTGAAACCCATCCCCACACACTGAAACCCTTCCCCACACACTGTAACCCCTTCCCC
Source organism: Heterodontus francisci (assembly GCF_036365525.1). Taxonomy (NCBI): domain Eukaryota; kingdom Metazoa; phylum Chordata; class Chondrichthyes; order Heterodontiformes; family Heterodontidae; genus Heterodontus; species Heterodontus francisci. The sequence goes on along the minus strand of NC_090395.1, from coordinate 3,875,208 downwards.
GCATACTGAAACCCCTTCCACACACACTGAAACCGCTTCCACACACACTGAAATCCCTTCCCCGCACACTGAAACCCCTTCCCCGCACACTGAAACCCTTCCCCGCACGCTGAAACCCCTTCCCCACACGCTGAAATCCCTTCCACACACACTGAAACCCATCCCCACACACTGAAACCCCTTCCCCACACACTGAAACCCCTTCCCCAAGCACTGAAACCTCTTCCACACATACTGAAACCCCTTCCCCAAAAACTGAAACCTGTTCCCCACAGACTGAAACCTCTTCCGCACACACTGAAAGCTCTTCCCCACAGACTAAAACCCTTCCCCACACACTGAAACCTCTTCCACACACACTGAAACTCCTTCCCGACGCATTGAAACCTCTTCCACATACACTGAAACATTTTCCCACACACTGAAACCTGTTCCCCACACGCTGAAACTTCTTCCACACGCACACTGAAACCCATCCCCACACACTGAAACCCCTTCCACACACACTGAAACATCTTCCACACACACTGAAACCCCGTCCCCACGCACTGAGACCCCTTCCACACACACTGAAATCCTTCCCCACACACTGAAACCTCTTCCCACACACTGAAACCTCTTCGCCACAGACTGAAACCCTTCCCCACACACTGAAACCTCTTCCCCACACACTGAAACCTCTTCCCCACACACTGAAACCCCTTCCCCGCACACTGAAACCCCTTCCCCGCACACTGAAACCTCTTCCCCACAAACTGAATTCCCTTCACTACACACTGAAACCACTTCCCCACACACTGAAACCTCTTCCCCACAGACTGAAACCACTTTCCCACAGACTGAAACCCCTTCCCCACACACTGAAACCCATCCCCACACACTGAAACCCCTTCCCCACACACTGAAACCCCTTCCCCACGCACTGAAACCTCTTCCACACATACTGAAACCCCTTCCCCAAAAACTGAAACCTGTTCCCCACAGACTGAAATCTCTTCCGCACACACTGAAAGCTCTTCCCCACAGACTGAAACCCTTCCCCACACACTGAAACCTCTTCCCCACACACTGAAACTCCTTCCCGACGCATTGAAACCTCTTCCACATACCCTGAAACATTTTCCCACACACTGAAACCTGTTCCCCACACGCTGAAACTTCTTCCACACGCACTGAAACCCATCCCCACACACTGAAACCCCTTCCACACACACTGAAACATCTTCCACAAACACTGAAACCCCTTCCCCACGCACTGAGACCCCTTCCACACACACAGAAATCCTTCCCCACACACTGAAACCTCTTCCCACACACTGAAACCTCTTCGCCACAGACTGAAACCCTTCCCCACACACTGAAACTTCTTCCCCACACACTGAAACCTCTTCCCCACACACTGAAACCCCTTCCCCGCACACTGAAACCTCTTCCCCACAAACTGAATTCCCTTCACCACACACTGAAACCACTTCCCCACACACTGAAACCTCTTCCCCACAGACTGAAACAACTTCCCCACAGACAGAAACCCCTACCCCACACTCTGAAACCTCTTCCCCACACACTGAAACCACTTCCCCTCAAACTGAATCCACTTCCCCACACACTGAAACCTCTTCCCCACACACTGAAACCCCTTGCCCACAGACTGAAACCCCTTAACCACTCACTGAAACCCATCCCCACACACTGAAATCTCTTCCACACACACTGAAACCCCTTCCCCACAGACTGAAACCCCTTCCCCACACACTGAAACCCATCCACACACACTGAAACCTCTTCCCCACACACTGAAACCCCTTCCCCACACACTGAAACCCATCCCCACACACTGAAAACCATCCACACACACTGCAACCCTTCCCCACACACTGTAACCCCTTCCCCGCACACTGAAAGCCCTTCCCCGCACACTGAAACCCTTCCCCACACGCTGAAACCCCTTCCCCACACGCTGAAATCCCTTCCACAAACACTGAAACCCCTTCCCCACGCACTGAGACTCCTTCCACACACACTGAAATCCTTCCCCAAACACTGAAACCTCTTCCCACACACTGAAACCTCTCCGCCACACACTAAAACCCTTCCCCCACACTGAAAACTCTTCCCCACACACTGAAACCTCTTCCCCACAAACTGAATTCCCTTCACCACACACTGAAACCACTTCCCCACACACTGAAACCTCTTCCCCACAGACTGAAACCACTTCCCCACAGACTGAAACCCCTACCCCACACTCTGAAACATCTTCCCCACACACTGAAACCTCTTCCCCACGCACTGAAGCCACTTCCCCTCAAACTGAATCCACTTCCCCACACACTGAAACCTCTTCCCCACACACTGAAACCCCTTGCCCACAGACTGAAACCCCTTAACCACTCACTGAAATCCATCCCCACACACTGAAATCTCTTCCACACACACTGAAACCCCTTCCCCACAGACTGAAACCCCTTCCCCACACACTGAAACCCATCCACACACACTGAAACCTCTTCCCCACACACTGAAACCCCTTCCCCACACCCTGAAACCCCTTCCCCACACACTGAAACCCATCTCCACACACTGCAACCCTTCCCCACACACTGTAACCCCTTCCCCGCACACTGAAAGCCCTTCCCCGCACACTGAAACACTTCCCCACACGCTGAAACCCCATCCCCACACACTGAAACCCTTCCCCACACACTGTAACCCCTTCCCCGCATACTGAAACCCCTTCCACACACACTGAAACCGCTTCCACACACACTGAAATCCCTTCCCCGCACACTGAAACCCCTTCCCCGCACACTGAAACCCTTCCCCGCACGCTGAAACCCCTTCCCCACACGCTGAAATCCCTTCCACACACACTGAAACCCATCCCCACACACTGAAACCCCTTCCCCACACACTGAAACCCCTTCCCCACGCACTGAAACCTCTTCCACACATACTGAAACCCCTTCCCCAAAAACTGAAACCTGTTCCCCACAGACTGAAACCTCTTCCGCACACACTGAAAGCTCTTCCCCACAGACTAAAACCCTTCCCCACACACTGAAACCTCTTCCACACACACTGAAACTCCTTCCCGACGCATTGAAACCTCTTCCACATACACTGAAACATTTTCCCACACACTGAAACCTGTTCCCCACACGCTGAAACTTCTTCCACACGCACACTGAAACCCATCCCCACACACTGAAACCCCTTCCACACACACTGCAACATCTTCCACACACACTGAAACCCCTTCCCCAAAAACTGAAACCTGTTCCCCACAGACTGAAATCTCTTCCGCACACACTGAAAGCTCTTCCCCACAGACTGAAACCCTTCCCCACACACTGAAACCTCTTCCCCACACACTGAAACTCCTTCCCGACGCATTGAAACCTCTTCCACATACCCTGAAACATTTTCCCACACACTGAAACCTGTTCCCCACACGCTGAAACTTCTTCCACACGCACTGAAACCCATCCCCACACACTGAAACCCCTTCCACACACACTGAAACATCTTCCACAAACACTGAAACCCCTTCCCCACGCACTGAGACCCCTTCCACACACACAGAAATCCTTCCCCACACACTGAAACCTCTTCCCACACACTGAAACCTCTTCGCCACAGACTGAAACCCTTCCCCACACACTGAAACTTCTTCCCCACACACTGAAACCTCTTCCCCACACACTGAAACCCCTTCCCCGCACACTGAAACCTCTTCCCCACAAACTGAATTCCCTTCACCACACACTGAAACCACTTCCCCACACACTGAAACCTCTTCCCCACAGACTGAAACAACTTCCCCACAGACAGAAACCCCTACCCCACACTCTGAAACCTCTTCCCCACACACTGAAACCACTTCCCCTCAAACTGAATCCACTTCCCCACACACTGAAACCTCTTCCCCACACACTGAAACCCCTTGCCCACAGACTGAAACCCCTTAACCACTCACTGAAACCCATCCCCACACACTGAAATCTCTTCCACACACACTGAAACCCCTTCCCCACAGACTGAAACCCCTTCCCCACACACTGAAACCCATCCACACACACTGAAACCTCTTCCCCACACACTGAAACCCCTTCCCCACACACTGAAACCCATCCCCACACACTGAAAACCATCCACACACACTGCAACCCTTCCCCACACACTGTAACCCCTTCCCCGCACACTGAAAGCCCTTCCCCGCACACTGAAACCCTTCCCCACACGCTGAAACCCCTTCCCCACACGCTGAAATCCCTTCCACAAACACTGAAACCCCTTCCCCACGCACTGAGACTCCTTCCACACACACTGAAATCCTTCCCCAAACACTGAAACCTCTTCCCACACACTGAAACCTCTCCGCCACACACTAAAACCCTTCCCCCACACTGAAAACTCTTCCCCACACACTGAAACCTCTTCCCCACAAACTGAATTCCCTTCACCACACACTGAAACCACTTCCCCACACACTGAAACCTCTTCCCCACAGACTGAAACCACTTCCCCACAGACTGAAACCCCTACCCCACACTCTGAAACATCTTCCCCACACACTGAAACCTCTTCCCCACGCACTGAAGCCACTTCCCCTCAAACTGAATCCACTTCCCCACACACTGAAACCTCTTCCCCACACACTGAAACCCCTTGCCCACAGACTGAAACCCCTTAACCACTCACTGAAATCCATCCCCACACACTGAAATCTCTTCCACACACACTGAAACCCCTTCCCCACAGACTGAAACCCCTTCCCCACACACTGAAACCCATCCACACACACTGAAACCTCTTCCCCACACACTGAAACCCCTTCCCCACACCCTGAAACCCCTTCCCCACACACTGAAACCCATCTCCACACACTGCAACCCTTCCCCACACACTGTAACCCCTTCCCCGCACACTGAAAGCCCTTCCCCGCACACTGAAACACTTCCCCACACGCTGAAACCCCATCCCCACACACTGAAACCCTTCCCCACACACTGTAACCCCTTCCCCGCATACTGAAACCCCTTCCACACACACTGAAACCGCTTCCACACACACTGAAATCCCTTCCCCGCACACTGAAACCCCTTCCCCGCACACTGAAACCCTTCCCCGCACGCTGAAACCCCTTCCCCACACGCTGAAATCCCTTCCACACACACTGAAACCCATCCCCACACACTGAAACCCCTTCCCCACACACTGAAACCCCTTCCCCACGCACTGAAACCTCTTCCACACATACTGAAACCCCTTCCCCAAAAACTGAAACCTGTTCCCCACAGACTGAAACCTCTTCCGCACACACTGAAAGCTCTTCCCCACAGACTAAAACCCTTCCCCACACACTGAAACCTCTTCCACACACACTGAAACTCCTTCCCGACGCATTGAAACCTCTTCCACATACACTGAAACATTTTCCCACACACTGAAACCTGTTCCCCACACGCTGAAACTTCTTCCACACGCACACTGAAACCCATCCCCACACACTGAAACCCCTTCCACACACACTGCAACATCTTCCACACACACTGAAACCCCTTCCCCACGCACTGAGACCCCTTCCACACACACTGAAAACCTTCCCCACACACTGAAACCTCTTCCCACACACTGAAACCTCTTCGCCACAGACTGAAACCCTTCCCCACACACTGAAACCTCTTCCCCACACACTGAAACCCCTTCCCCGCACACTGAAACCCCTTCCCCGCACACTGAAACCTCTTCCCCACAAAATGAATTCCCTTCACCACACACTGAAACCACTTCCCCACACACTGAAACCTCTTCCCCACAGACTGAAACCACTTTCCCACAGACTGAAACCCCTTCCCCACACTCTGAAACCTCTTCCCCACACACTGAAACCTCTTCCACACATACTGAAACCTCTTCCCCAAAAACAGAACCCTGTTCCCCACAGACTGAAACCTCTTCCCCACACACTGAAACTCCTTCCCCACGCACTGAAACCTCTTCCACACACACTGAAACGCCTTCCCCGCACACTGAAACCTCTTCCCCACACACTGATTCCCCTTCAGCACACACTGAAACCCCTTCCCCACACACTGAGACCCCTTCCCCACACACTGAAACCCCTTCCCCACTCACTGAAATCTCTTCCCACACACTGAGACCTCTTCGCCACAAATGGAAACCCTTCCCCACACACTGAAACCCATCCCCACACACTGAAACCCCTTCCCCACACACTGAAACCCCTTCCCCACACACTGAAACCCATCCCCACACACTGAAACCCTTCCCCACGCACTGAAACCTCTTCCCACACACTGAAACCTCTTCCCGATACACTGAAACCTCTTCCCCACACACTGAAACCCCTTCACCGCTCACTGAAACCTCTTCCCCACACTCTGAAACCCCTTCCCCACACACTGAAACCTCTTCCCCAAACACTGAAACCCCTTCCCCACAGACTGAAACCCCTTAACCTCACACAGAAACCCATCCCCACACACTGAAACCCCTTCCCCACAAACTGAAACCTCTTCCCCACACACTGAAACCACTTCCCCACACACTGAAACCCCTTTCCCACACTCTGAAACCCGTTCCCCAAGCACTGAAACCCATCCCCACACACTGAAACCTCTTTCCCACACAGTGAAACCCCTTCCCCACACGCTGAAACCCCTTCCCAACACGCTGAAACCCCTTCCACACACACTGAAACCCTTCCCTGCACACTGAAACCACTTCCCCACAGATTGAAACCCCTTAACCACACACTGAAACCCCTTCCCCACACACTGAAACCCATCCCCACACACTGGAACCCCTTGCCCACACACTGAAACCCATCCCCACACACTGAAACCCTTCCCCACACACTGTAACCCCTTCCCCGCACACTGAAACCCCTTCCCCACACACTGAAAACGCTTCCGCACACACTGAAATCCCTTCCCCGCGCACTGAAACCCCTTCCCCGCACACTGAAACCCTTCCACACACGCTGAAACCCCTTCCCCACACGCTGAAACCCTTTCCACACACACTGAAACCCATCCCCACACAGTGAAACCCCTTCCCCACACATTGAAACCCCTTGGCCACGCACTGAAACCTCTTCCACACATACTGAAACCTCTTCCCCAAAAACTGAAACCTGTTCCCCACAGACTGAAACCTCTTCCCCACACACTGAAACTCCTTCCCCACGCACTGAAACCTCTTCCACACACACTGAAACCCCTTCCCCGCTCACTGAAACCTCTTCCCCACACACTGAATCCCCTTCACCACACACTGAAACCCATTCCCCACACACTGAAACCTCTTCCCCACACACTGAAACCACATCCCCACAGACAGAAACCCCTTCCCCACACTCTGAAACCCCTTCCCCACACACTGAAAACATCTTCCCCACACTCTTAAAACTCTTCCGAACACACTGAAACCCCTTCCCCACACACCGAAACCCATCCCCACACACTGAAACCCCTTCCCCACACAGTGATACCCATCCCCACACACTGAAACCCTTCCCCACACACTGTAACCCCTTCCCCGCACACTGAAACCCCTTCCCCACACACTGAAACCGCTTCCACACACACTGAAATCCCTTCCCCGCAAACTGAAACCCCTTCCCCGCACACTGAAACCCTTCCCCACACGCTGAAACCACTTCCCCACACGCTGAAACCCCTTCCACACACACTGAAACCCATCCCCACACACTGAAACCCCTTCCACACACACTGAAACCCCTTCCCCACGCACTGAAACCTCTTCCACATATACTGAAACCTCTTCCCCAAAAACTGAAACCTGTTCCCCACAGACTGAAACCTCTTCCGCACACACTGAAAGCTCTTCCCCACAGACTGAAACCCTTCCCCACACACTGAAACCTCTTCCCCACACACTGAAACTCCTTCCCGACGCATTGAAACCTCTTCCACACACACTGAAACATCTTCCCACACACTGAAACCTGTTCCCCACACGCTGAAACTTCTTCCACAAGCACTGAAACCCATCCCCACACACTGAAAGCCCTTCCACACACACTGAAACATCTTCCACACACTCTGAAACCCCTTCCCCACGCACTGAGACCCCTTCCACACACACTGTTACCCCTTCCCCACACTCTGAAATCCTTCCCCACACACTGAAACCTCTTGCCACACACTGAAACCTCTTCGCAACAGACTGAAACCCTTCCCCACACACTGAAACCTCTTCCCCACACACTGAAACCTCTTCCCCACACACTGAAACCCCTTCCCCGCACACTGAAACCTCTTCCCCACAGACTGAAACCACTTCCCCACAAAAACTGAATCCCCTACCCACACACTGAAACATCTTCCCCACACACTGAAACCCCTTGCCCACAGACTGAAACCCCTTAACCACTCACTGAAACCCATCCCCACACAATGAAATCTCTTCCACACACACTTAAACCCCTTCCCCACTGACTGAAACCCCTTCCCCACACACTGAAACCCATCCCCACACACTGAAACCTCTTCCCCACACACTGAAACCCCTTCCCCACACACTGAAACCCATCCCCACACACTGAAACCCATCCCCACACCCTGAAACCCCTTCCCCACACACTGAAACCCATCTCCACACACTGCAACCCTTCCCCACAAAGGTAACCCCTTCCCCGCACACTGAAACCCCTTCCCAACACACTGAAACCTCTTCCCCACAGACTGAAACCACTTTCCCACAGACTGAAACCCCTTCCCCACACTCTGAAACCTCTTCCCCACACACTGAAACCTCTTCCACACATACTGAAACCTCTTCCCCAAAAACAGAAACCTGTTCCCCACAGACTGAAACCTCTTCCCCACACACTGAAACTCCTTCCCCATGCACTGAAACCTCTTCCACACACACTGAAACCCCTTCCCCGCACACTGAAACCTCTTCCCCACACACTGATTCCCCTTCAGCACACACTGAAACCCCTTCTCCACACACTGAGACCCCTTCCCCACACGCTGAAACCCCTTCCCCACTCACTGAAATCTCTTCCCACACACTGAGACCTCTTCGCCACAAATGGAAACCCTTCCCCACACACTGAAACCCATCCCCACACACTGAAACCCCTTCCCCACACACTGAAACCCCTTCCCCACACACTGAAACCCATCCCCACACACTGAAACCCTTCCCCACGCACTGAAACCTCTTCCCACACACTGAAACCTCTTCCCGACACACTGAAACCTCTTCCCCACACATTGAAACCCCTTGGCCACGCACTGAAACCTCTTCCACACATACTGAAACCTCTTCCCCAAAAACTGAAACCTGTTCCCCACAGACTGAAACCTCTTCCCCACACACTGAAACTCCTTCCCCACGCACTGAAACCTCTTCCACACACACTGAAACCCCTTCCCCGCTCACTGAAACCTCTTCCCCACACACTGAATCCCCTTCACCACACACTGAAACCCATTCCCCACACACTGAAACCTCTTCCCCACACACTGAAACCACATCCCCACAGACAAAAACCCCTTCCCCACACTCTGAAACCCCTTCCCCACACACTGAAAACATCTTCCCCACACTCTTAAAACTCTTCCGAACACACTGAAACCCCTTCCCCACACACCGAAACCCATCCCCACACACTGATACCCCTTCCCCACACAGTGATACCCATCCCCACACACAGAAACCCTTCCCCACACACTGTAACCCCTACCCCGCACACTGAAACCCCTTCCCCACACACTGAAACCGCTTCCACACACACTGAAATCCCTTCCCCGCAAACTGAAACCCCTTCCCCGCACACTGAAACCCTTCCCCACACGCTGAAACCACTTCCCCACACGCTGAAACCCCTTCCACACACACTGAAACCCATCCCCACACACTGAAACCCCTTCCACACACACTGAAACCCCTTCCCCACGCACTGAAACCTCTTCCACATAAACTGAAACCTCTTCCCCAAAAACTGAAACCTGTTCCCCACAGACTGAAACCTCTTCCGCACACACTGAAAGCTCTTCCCCACAGACTGAAACCCTTCCCCACACACTGAAACCTCTTCCCCACACACTGAAACTCCTTCCCGACGCATTGAAACCTCTTCCACACACACTGAAACATCTTCCCACACACTGAAACCTGTTCCCCATACGCTGAAACTTCTTCCACAAGCACTGAAACCCATCCCCACACACTGAAAGCCCTTCCACACACACTGAAACAACTTCCACACACTCTGAAACCCCTTCCCCACGCACTGAGACCCCTTCCACACACACTGTTACCCCTTCCCCACACACTGAAATCCTTCCCCACACACTGAAACCTCTTGCCACACACTGAAACCTCTTCGCAACAGACTGAAACCCTTCCCCACACACTGAAACCTCTTCCCCACACACTGAAACCTCTTCCCCACACACTGAAACCCCTTCCCCGCACACTGAAACCTCTTCCCCACACACTGAATTCCCTTCACCACACACTGAAACCACTTCCCCACACACTGAAACCTCTTCCCCACAGACTGAAACCACTTCCCCACAGACTGAAACCCCTTCCCCACACTCTGAAACCTCTTCCCCACACTCTGAAACCTCTTCCCCACACACTGAAACCTCTTCCCCACACACTGAAACCACTTCCCCACAAAAACTGAATCCCCTACCCACACACTGAAACCTCTTCCCCACACACTGAAACCCCTTGCCCACAGACTGAAACCCCTTAACCACTCACTGAAACCCATCCCCACACAATGAAATCTCTTCCACACACACTTAAACCCCTTCCCCACTGACTGAAACCCCTTCCCCACACACTGAAACCCATCCCCACACACTGAAACCTCTTCCCCACACACTGAAACCCCTTCCCCACACACTTAAAACATCCCCACACACTGAAACCCATACCCACACCCTGAAACCCCTTCCCCACACACTGAAACCCATCTCCACACACTGCAACCCTTCCCCACACACTGTAACCCCTTCCCCGCACACTGAAACCCCTTCCCCACACACTGAAACCGCTTCCACACACACTGAAATCCCTTCCCCGCACACTGAAACCACTTCTCCGCACACTGAAACCCTTCCCCACACGCTGAAACCTCTTCCCCACACACTGAAAGCTCTTCCACTCAGACTGAAACCCACGCCCACACACTGAAACCCCTTCCCCACACACTGAAACCCCATCCCCACGCACTGAAACCTCTTCCACACATACTGAAACCTCTTCCCCTAAAACTGAAACCTGTTCCCCACAGACTGAAACCTCTTCCGCACACACTGAAACTCCTTCCCCACGCACTGAAACCTGTTCCACACACACTGAAACCTCTTCCCCACACACTGAAACCTCTTCCCCACACGCTGAAACTACTTCCACACGCACTGAAACCCATCCCCACACACTGAAACCCCTTCCACACACACTGAAACCTCTTCCACACAAACTGAAACCCCTTCCCCGCACATTGAAACCCCTTCCGCACACACTGAATCCCCTCACACACACGGAAACCCCTTCCCCGCACACTGAAACCCCTTCCCCGCACATTTAACCCTTCCCCACGCGCTGAAACCCCTTACTCACACGCTGAAACTCCTTCCACACACACTGAAATCTCTTCCACATGCACTGAAACCCCTTCCGCACACACTGAAACCTATCCCCAAACACTGAAACCCATCCCGTCACACTGAAACCATTCCCCACACAATGAAACGCATCCCCACACACTGAAACCTCTTCCCCACACACTGAAACCCCTTATCCACAAACTGAAACCTTTTCCCCACACACTGAAACCACTTCCCCACAGACTGAAACCCCTTCCCCACACTCTGCAACCTCTTCGCCACACACTGAAACTCATCCCCACACACTGAAATCCTTCCCCACACACTGAAACCTCTTCCCACACATTGAAACCTCTTCGCCACAGACTGAGACCCTTCCACACACACTGAAACCCATCCCCACACACTGAAACCCCTTCCCCACACACTGAAACCCCTTCCGCACTCACTGAAACCCATCCCCACACACTGAAACCACTTCCCCACACACTGAAACCCATCCCCACACGCTGAAACCCTTCCCCACACACTGAAACCTCTTCCCACACACTGAAACCTCTTCCCGACACACTGAAACCTCTTCCCCACACACTGAAACCCCTTCATCGCACACTGAAACCTCTTCCCCACACACTGAAACCTCTTCCCCACACACTGAAACCCCTTCCCCACACACTGAAAACCCTTTCCCACACTCTGAAACACGTTCCCCAAACACTGGACCCCTTCCCTACACAGTGAAACCCCTTCCCCGCAAACTGAAACCCCTTCCCCGCACACTGGACCCCTTCCCTACACGCTGAAACCAATTCCCAACACGCTGAAACCCCTTCCACAAATACTGAAACCTGTCCCCACACATTGAAACCCCTTCCCCACAGACTGAAACCCCTTAACCACACACTGAAACCCCTTCCCCACAGACTGAAACCCATCCCCACACAATGAAACCCCTTCCCCACACACAGAAACCCATCCCCACACACTGAAACCCTTCCCCACACACTGTAACCCCTTCGCCGCACACTGAAACCCCTTCCCCATACACTGAAACCGCTTCCGCACACACTGAAATCCCTTCCCCGCGCACTGAAACCCCTTCCCCGCACACTGAAACCCTTGCACACACGCTGAAACCCCTTCCCCACACGCTGAAACCCCTTCCCCACACACTGAAACCCCTTCGCCACGCACTGAAACCTCTTCCACACATACTGAAAACTCTTCCCCAAAAACTGAAAGCTGTTCCCCACAGACTGAAACCTCTTCCTCACACACTGAAACTCCTTCCCCACGCACTGAAACCTCTTCCACACACACTGAAACCCCTTCCCCACACACTGAAACCTCTTCCCCACACACTGAAACCACATCCCCACAGACACAAACCCCTTCCCCACACTCTGAAACCCCTTCCCCACACACTTAAAACATCTTCCCCACACACTTAAACCTCTTCCCCACACACTGAAACCCCTTACCCACACACTGAAACCCATCCCCACACACTGAAACCCTTCCCCACACACTGTAACCCCTTCCCCGCACACTGAAACCCCTTCCACACACACTGAAACCGCTTCCACACACACTGAAATCCCTTCCCCGCACACTGAAACCCCTTCCCCGCACGCTGAAACCCTTCCCCACACGCTGAAACCCCTTCCCCACACGCTGAAACCCCTTCCACACACACTGAAACCCATCCCCACACACTGAAACCCCTTCCACACACACTGAAACCCCTTCCCCACGCACTGAAACCTCTTCCACACATACTGAAACCTCTTCCCCAAAAACTGAAACCTGTTCCCCACAGACTGAAACCTCTTTCGCACACACTGAAAGCTCTTCCCCACAGACTGAAACCCTTCCCCACACACTGAAACCTCTTCCCCACACACTGAAACTCCTTCCCGACGCATTGAAACCTCTTCCACATACACTGAAACATTTTCCCACACACTGAAACCTGTTCCCCACACGCTGAAACGTCTTCCACACGCACTGAAACCCATCCCCACACACTGAAACCCCTTCCACACTCACTGAAACATCTTCCACACACACTGAAACCCCTTCCCCACGCACTGAGACCCCTTCCACACACACTGAAATCCTTCCCCACACACTGAAACCTCTTCCCACACACTGAAACCTCTTCGCCACAGACTGAAACCCTTCCCCACACACTGAAACCTCTTCCCCACACACTGAAACCTCTTCCCCACACACTGAAACCCCTTCTCCGCACACTGAAACCTCTTCCCCACAAACTGAATTTCCTTCACCACACACTGAAACCACTTCCCCACACACTGAAACCTCTTCCCCACAGACTGAAACCACTTTCCCACAGACTGAAACCCCTTCCCCACACTCTGAAACCTCTTCCCCACACACTGAAGCCTCTTCCACACAGACTGAAACCTCTTCCCCACAAACAGAAACCTCTTCCCCACACACTGAAACCTCTTCCACACACACTGAAACCCCTTCCCCGCACACTGAAACCTCTTCCCCACACACTGAATCCCCTTCAGCACACACTGAAACCCCTTCCCCACACACTGAAACCTCTTCCCCACACACTGAAACCACATCCCCACAGACAGAAACCCCTTCCCCACACTCTGAAACCCCTTCCCCACACACTTAAAACATCTTCCCCACACACTTAAACCTCTTCCCCACACACTGAAACCCCTTCCCCACAAACTGAAACCCATCCCCACACACTGAAACCCCTTCCGCACACACTGAAACCCCTTCCCCACACACTGAAACCTCTTCACCACGCACTGAAACCACTTCCCCACAAACTGAATCCCCTTCCCCACACACTGAAACCTCTTCCCCACACACTGAAAACCCTTGCCCACAGACTGAAACCCCTTAACCACTCACTGAAACCCATCCCCACACACTGAAATCTCTTCCACACACACTGAAACCCCTTCCCCACAGACTGAAACCCCGTCCCCACACACTGAAACCCATCCACACACACTGAAACCTCTTCCCCACTCACTGAAACCCCTTCCCCACACACTGAAACCCATCCCCACACACTGAAACCCATCCCCACACCCTGAAACCCCTTCCCCACTCACTGAAACCCATCTCCACACACTGCAACCCTTCCCCACACACTGTAACCCCTTCCCCGCACACTGAAACCCCTTCCCCACACACTGAAACCGCTTCCACACACACTGAAATCCCTTCCCCGCACACTGAAACCACTTCCCCGCACACTGAAACCCTTCCACACACGCTGAAACCCCTTCCCCACACGCTGAAACCCCTTTCACACACACTGAAACCCATCCCCACACACTGAAACTCCTTCCCCACACACTGAAACCCCTTCGCCACGCACTGAAACCTCTTCCACACATACTGAAACCTCTTCCCCAAAAACTGAAACCTGTTCCCCACAGACTGAAACCTCTTCCCCACACACTGAAACTCCTTCCCCGCACACTAAAACCTCTTCCCCACACACTGAATCCCCTTCAGCGCACACTGAATCCCCTTCCCCACACGCTGAAACCTCTTCCCCACACACTGAAGCCACAAATCCACATACAGAAACCCCTTCCCCACACTCTGAAACCCCTTCCCCACACACTTAAAACATCTTCCCCACACTCTTAAACCTCTTCCCCACACACTGAAACCCCTTCCGCACCAACTGAAACCCATCCCCACACACTGAAACCCCTTCCCCACACACTGAAACCCATCCCCACACACTGAAACCCTTCCCCACACACTCTAACCCCTTCCCCGCACACTGAAACCCCTTCCACACACACTGAAACCGCTTCCACACACACTGAAATCCCTTCCCCGCACACTGAAACCCCTTCCCCGCGCACTGAAACCCTTCCCCGCACGCTGAAACCCCTTCCCCACACGCCGAAATCCCTTCCACACACACTGAAACCCATCCCCACACACTGAAACCCCTTCCCCACACACTGAAACCCCTTCCCCACGCACTGAAACCTCTTCCACACATACTGAAACCCCTTCCCCAAAAACTGAAACCTGTTCCCCACAGACTGAAACCTCTTCCGCACACACTGAAAGCTCTTCCCCACAGACTGAAACCCTTCCCCACACACTGAAACCTCTTCCACACACACTGAAACTCCTTCCCGACGCATTGCAACCTCTTCCACATACACTGAAACATTTTCCCACACACTGAAACCTGTTCCCCACACGCTGAAACTTCTTCCACAAGCACACTGAAACCCATCCCCACACACTGAAACCCCTTCCACACACACTGAATCATCTTCCACACACACTGAAACCCCTTCCCCACGCACTGAGACCCCTTCCACACACACTGAAATCCTTCCCCACACACTGAAACCTCTTCCCACACACTGAAACCTCTTCGCCACAGACTGAAACCCTTCCCCACACACTGAAACCTCTTCCCCACAGACTGAAACCCCTTAACCACACACTGAAACCCCTTCCCCACAGACTGAACCCCTTCCCCACACACTGAAACCCTTCCCCACAAACAGTACCCCCTTCCCCGCACACTGAAACCCCTTCCCCACACACTGAAATCGCTTCCACACACACTGAAATCCCTTCCCCGCACACTGAAACCCCTTCCCCGCACACTGAAACCCCTTCCCCACACACTGAAACCGCTTCCGCACACATTGAAATCCCTTCCCCGCGCACTGAAACCCCTTCCCCGCACACTGAAACCCTTCCACACACGCTGAAACCCCTTCCCCACACGCTGAAACTCCTTCCACACACACTGAAACCCATCCCCACACACTGATACCGCTTCTGCACACACTGAAATCCCTTCCACACACACTGAAACCCATCCCCACACACTGAAACCCTTCCCCACACACTGTAACCCCTTCGCCGCTCACTGAAACCCCTTCCCCACACACTGAAACCGCTTCTGCACACACTGAAATCCCTTCCCCGCGCACTGAAACCCCTTCCCCGCACACTGAAACCCTTCCACACACGCTGAAACCCCTTCCGCACACGCTGAAACCCCTTCCACACACACTGAAACCCATCCCCACACACTGAAACCCCTTCCCCACACACTGAAACCCCTTCACCACGCACTGAAACCTCTTCCACACATACTGAAACCTCTTCCCCAAAAACTGAAACCTGTTCCCCACGGACTGAAACCTCTTCCCCACACACTGAAACTCCTTCCCCACGCACTAAAACCTCTTCCACACACACTGAAACCCCTTCCCCGCACACTGAAACCTCTTCCCCACACACTGAATCCCCTTCACCACACACTGAAACCCCTTCCCCACACACTGAAACCTCTTCCCCACACACTGAAACCACATCCCCACAGACAGAAACCCCTTGCCCACACTCTGAAACCCCTTCCCCACACACTTAAAACATCTTCCCCACACTCTTTAAACTCTTCCCCACACACTGAAACCCCTTCCCCACACACTGAAACCCATCCCAACACACTGAAACCCCTTCCCCACACACTGAAACCCATCCCCACACACTGAAACACATCCCCACACATAGTACCCCCTTCCCCGCACACTGAAACCCCTTCCCCACACACGGAAACCCCTTCCACACACACTGAAATCCCTTCCCCGCACACTGAAACCCCTTCCCCGCACACTGAAACCCCTTCCCCACACACTGAAACCGCTTCCGCACACACTGAAACCCCTTCCCCACACACTGAAACCTCTTCCCCACACACTGAAACCACATCCCCACAGACAGATACCCCTTCCCCACACTCTGAAACCCCTTCCCCACACACTTAAAACATCTTCCCCACACTCTTTAAACTCTTCCCCACACACTGAAACCCATCCCCACACACTGAAACCCTTCCCCACAAACAGTACCCCCTTCCCCGCACACTGAAACCCCTTCCCCACACACTGAAATCGCTTCCACACACACTGAAATCCCTTCCCCGCACACTGAAACCCCTTCCCCGCACACTGAAACCCCTTCCCCACACACTGAAACCGCTTCCGCACACATTGAAATCCCTTCCCCGCGCACTGAAACCCCTTCCCCGCACACTGAAACCCTTCCACACACGCTGAAACCCCTTCCCCACACGCTGAAACTCCTTCCACACACACTGAAACCCATCCCCACACACTGATACCGCTTCTGCACACACTGAAATCCCTTCCACACACACTGAAACCCATCCCCACACACTGAAACCCTTCCCCACACACTGTAACCCCTTCGCCGCTCACTGAAACCCCTTCCCCACACACTGAAACCGCTTCTGCACACACTGATATCCCTTCCCCGCGCACTGAAACCCCTTCCCCGCACACTGAAACCCTTCCACACACGCTGAAACCCCTTCCGCACACGCTGAAACCCCTTCCACACACACTGAAACCCATCCCCACACACTGAAACCCCTTCCCCACACACTGAAACCCCTTCACCACGCACTGAAACCTCTTCCACACATACTGAAACCTCTTCCCCAAAAACTGAAACCTGTTCCCCACGGACTGAAACCTCTTCCCCACACACTGAAACTCCTTCCCCACGCACTAAAACCTCTTCCACACACACTGAAACCCCTTCCCCGCACACTGAAACCTCTTCCCCACACACTGAATCCCCTTCACCACACACTGAAACCCCTTCCCCACACACTGAAACCTCTTCCCCACACACTGAAACCACATCCCCACAGACAGAAACCCCTTGCCCACACTCTGAAACCCCTTCCCCACACACTTAAAACATCTTCCCCACACTCTTTAAACTCTTCCCCACACACTGAAACCCCTTCCCCACACACTGAAACCCATCCCAACACACTGAAACCCCTTCCCCACACACTGAAACCCATCCCCACACACTGAAACACATCCCCACACATAGTACCCCCTTCCCCGCACACTGAAACCCCTTCCCCACACACGGAAACCCCTTCCACACACACTGAAATCCCTTCCCCGCACACTGAAACCCCTTCCCCGCACACTGAAACCCCTTCCCCACACACTGAAACCGCTTCCGCACACACTGAAACCCCTTCCCCACACACTGAAACCTCTTCCCCACACACTGAAACCACATCCCCACAGACAGATACCCCTTCCCCACACTCTGAAACCCCTTCCCCACACACTTAAAACATCTTCCCCACACTCTTTAAACTCTTCCCCACACACTGAAACCCATCCCCACACACTGAAACCCTTCCCCACAAACAGTACCCCCTTCCCCGCACACTGAAACCCCTTCCCCACACACTGAAATCGCTTCCACACACACTGAAATCCCTTCCCCGCACACTGAAACCCCTTCCCCGCACACTGAAACCCCTTCCCCACACACTGAAACCGCTTCCGCACACATTGAAATCCCTTCCCCGCGCACTGAAACCCCTTCCCCGCACACTGAAACCCTTCCACACACGCTGAAACCCCTTCCCCACACGCTGAAACTCCTTCCACACACACTGAAACCCATCCCCACACACTGAAACCCCTTCCCCACACACTGAAACCGCTTTGCAAGCACTGAAACCTCTTCCACACATACTGAAACCTCTTCTCCAAAAACTGAAACCTGTTCCCCACAGACTGAAACCTCTTCCCCACACACTGCAACTCCTTCCGCACGCACTGAAACCTCTTCCACACACACTGAAACCCCTTCCCCGCACACTGAAACCTCTTCCCCACACACTGAATCCCCTTCACCACACACTGAAACCCCTTCCCCATACACTGAAACCTCTTCCCCACACACTGAAACCACATCCCCACAGACAGAAACCCCTTCCCCACAATCTGAAACCCCTTCCCCACACACTTAAAACATCTTCCGCACACTCTTAAAACTCTTCCCCACACACTGAAACCCCTTCCCCACACACTGAAACCCATCCCAACACACTGAAACCCCTTCCCCACACACTGATCCCCATCCCCACACTCTGAAACCCTTCCCCACACACTGTAAGCCCTTCCCCGCACACTGAAACCCCTTCCCCACACACTGAAACCGCTTCCACACACACTGAAACCCCTTCCCCACACACTGAAACCCCTTCGCCACGCACTGATACCTCTTCCACACATGCTGAAACCTCTTCCCCAAAAACTGAAATCCCTTCGCCACACACTGAAATCCCTTCCACACACATTGAAACCACATCCCCACAGACAGAAACCCCTTCCCCATACTCTGAAACCCCTTCCCCACACACTTAAAACATCTTCCCCACACTCTTAAAACTCTTCCCCACACACTGTAACCCCTTCCCCGCACACTGAAACCCCTTCCCCACACACTGAAACCGCTTCCACACGCACTGAAATCCCTTCCACACACACTGAAATCCCTTCCCCGCACACTGAAACCCTTTCCCCGCACACTGAAACCCCTTCCCCACACACTGAAACCGGTTCCACACACACTGAAATCCCTTCCCCGCGCACGGAAACCCCTTCCCCGCACACTGAAACCCTTCCACACACGCTGAAACCCCTTCCACACACACTGAAACCCATCCCCACACGCTGAAACCCCTTCCCCACACACTGAAACCCCTTCGCCACGCACTGAAACCTCTTCCACACATACTGAAACCTCTTCCCCAAAAACTGAACCCTGTTCCCCACAGACTGATACCTCTTCCCCACACACTGAAACTCCTTCCCCACGCACTGAAACCTCTTCCACACATACTGAAACCTCTTCCCCAAAAACTGAACCCTGTTCCCCACAGACTGATACCTCTTCCCCACACACTGAAACTCCTTCCCCGCGCACGGAAACCCCTTCCCCGCACACTGAAACCCTTCCACACACGCTGAAACCCCTTCCACACACACTGAAATCCATCCCCACACGCTGAAACCCCTTCCCCACACACTGAAACCCCTTCGCCACGCACTGAAACCTCTTCCACACATACTGAAACCTCTTCCCCAAAAACTGAACCCTGTTCCCCACAGACTGATACCTCTTCCCCACACACTGAAACTCCTTCCCCACGCACTGAAACCTCTTCCACACACACTGAAACCCCTTCCCCGCACACTGAAACCTCTTCCCCACAAACTGAATCCCCTTCACCACACACTGAAACCCCGTCCCCACACACTGAAACCTCTTCCCCACACACTGAAACCACATCCCCACAGACAGAAACCCCTTCCCCACACTCTGAAACCCCTTCCCCACACACTTAAAACATCTTCCCCACACTCTTAAAACTCTTCCCCACACACTGAAACCCCTTCCCCACACACTGAAACCCATCCCAACATACTGCAACCCCTTCCCGACACACTGAAACCCATCCCCACACACTGATACCCTTCCCCACACACTGTAACCCCTTCCCCGCACACTGAAACCCCTTCCCCACACACTGAAACCGCTTCCACACACACTGAAATCCCTTTCCCGCACACTTAAACCCCTTCCCCGCACACTGAAACCCTTCCACACACGCTGAAACCCCTTCCCCACACGCTGAAACCCCTTCCACACACACTGAAACCCATCCCCACACACTGATACCGCTTCTGCACACACTGAAATCCCTTCCACACACACTGAAACCCATCCCCACACACTGAAACCCTTCCCCACACACTGTAACCCCTTCGCCGCTCACTGAAACCCCTTCCCCACACACTGAAACCGCTTCTGCACACACTGAAATCCCTTCCCCGCGCACTGAAACCCCTTCCCCGCACACTGAAACCCTTCCACACACGCTGAAACCCCTTCCGCACACGCTGAAACCCCTTCCACACACACTGAAACCCATCCCCACACACTGAAACCCCTTCCCCACACACTGAAACCCCTTCACCACGCACTGAAACCTCTTCCACACATACTGAAACCTCTTCCCCAAAAACTGAAACCTGTTCCCCACGGACTGAAACCTCTTCCCCACACACTGAAACTCCTTCCCCACGCACTAAAACCTCTTCCACACACACTGAAACCCCTTGCCCGCACACTGAAACCTCTTCCCCACACACTGAATCCCCTTCACCACACACTGAAACCCCTTCCCCACACACTGAAACCTCTTCCCCACACACTGAAACCACATCCCCACAGACAGAAACCCCTTGCCCACACTCTGAAACCCCTTCCCCACACACTTAAAACATCTTCCCCACACTCTTTAAACTCTTCCCCACACACTGAAACCCCTTCCCCACACACTGAAACCCATCCCAACACACTGAAACCCCTTCCCCACACACTGAAACCCATCCCCACACACTGAAACACATCCCCACACATAGTACCCCCTTCCCCGCACACTGAAACCCCTTCCCCACACATGGAAACCCCTTCCACACACACTGAAATCCCTTCCCCGCACACTGAAACCCCTTCCCCGCACACTGAAACCCCTTCCCCACACACTGAAACCGCTTCCGCACACACTGAAACCCCTTCCCCACACACTGAAACCTCTTCCCCACACACTGAAACCACATCCCCACAGACAGATACCCCTTCCCCACACTCTGAAACCCCTTCCCCACACACTTAAAACATCTTCCCCACACTCTTTAAACTCTTCCCCACACACTGAAACCCATCCCCACACACTGAAACCCTTCCCCACAAACAGTACCCCCTTCCCCGCACACTGAAACCCCTTCCCCACACACTGAAATCGCTTCCACACACACTGAAATCCCTTCCCCGCACACTGAAACCCCTTCCCCGCACACTGAAACCCCTTCCCCACACACTGAAACCGCTTCCGCACACATTGAAATCCCTTCCCCGCGCACTGAAACCCCTTCCCCGCACACTGAAACCCTTCCACACACGCTGAAACCCCTTCCCCACACGCTGAAACTCCTTCCACACACACTGAAACCCATCCCCACACACTGAAACCCCTTCCCCACACACTGAAACCGCTTTGCAAGCACTGAAACCTCTTCCATACATACTGAAACCTCTTCTCCAAAAACTGAAACCTGTTCCCCACAGACTGAAACCTCTTCCCCACACACTGCAACTCCTTCCGCACGCACTGAAACCTCTTCCACACACACTGAAACCCCTTCCCCGCACACTGAAACCTCTTCCCCACACACTGAATCCCCTTCACCACACACTGAAACCCCTTCCCCATACACTGAAACCTCTTCCCCACACACTGAAACCACATCCCCACAGAAAGAAACCCCTTCCCCACAATCTGAAACCCCTTCCCCACACACTTAAAACATCTTCCGCACACTCTTAAAACTCTTCCCCACACACTGAAACCCCTTCCCCACACACTGAAACCCATCCCAACACACTGAAACCCCTTCCCCACACACTGATCCCCATCCCCACACTCTGAAACCCTTCCCCACACACTGTAACCCCTTCCCCGCACACTGAAACCCCTTCCCCACACACTGAAACCGCTTCCACACACACTGAAACCCCTTCCCCGCACACTGAAACCCCTTCCCCGCACACTGAAACCCTTCCCCACACGCTGAAACCCCTTCCCCACACGCTGAAACCCCTTCCACACACACTGAAACCCATCCCCACACACTGAAAACCCTTCCCCACACACGGAAACCCCTTAGCCACGCACTGATACCTCTTCCACACATGCTGAAACCTCTTCCCCAAAAACTGAAATCCCTTCGCCACACACTGAAATCCCTTCCACACACACTGAAACCACATCCCCACAGACAGAAACCCCTTCCCCATACTCTGAAACCCCTTCCCCACACACTTAAAACATCTTCCCCACACTCTTAAAACTCTTCCCCACACACTGAAACCCCTTCCCAACACACTGAAACCCTTCCCCACTCACTGTAACCCCTTCCCCGCACACTGAAACCCCTTCCCCACACACTGAAACCGCTTCCACACGCACTGAAATCCCTTCCACACACACTGAAATCCCTTCCCCGCACACTGAAACCCTTTCCCCGCACACTGAAACCCCTTCCCCACACACTGAAACCGGTTCCACACACACTGAAATCCCTTCCCCGCGCACGGAAACCCCTTCCCCGCACACTGAAACCCTTCCACACACGCTGAAACCCCTTCCACACACACTGAAACCCATCCCCACACGCTGAAACCCCTTCCCCACACACTGAAACCCCTTCGCCACGCACTGAAACCTCTTCCACACATACTGAAACCTCTTCCCCAAAAACTGAACCCTGTTCCCCACAGACTGATACCTCTTCCCCACACACTGAAACTCCTTCCCCACGCACTGAAACCTCTTCCACACATACTGAAACCTCTTCCCCAAAAACTGAACCCTGTTCCCCACAGACTGATACCTCTTCCCCACACACTGAAACTCCTTCCCCGCGCACGGAAACCCCTTCCCCGCACACTGAAACCCTTCCACACACGCTGAAACCCCTTCCACACACACTGAAATCCATCCCCACACGCTGAAACCCCTTCCCCACACACTGAAACCCCTTCGCCACGCACTGAAACCTCTTCCACACATACTGAAACCTCTTCCCCAAAAACTGAACCCTGTTCCCCACAGACTGATACCTCTTCCCCACACACTGAAACTCCTTCCCCACGCACTGAAACCTCTTCCACACACACTGAAACCCCTTCCCCGCACACTGAAACCTCTTCCCCACAAACTGAATCCCCTTCACCACACACTGAAACCCCGTCCCCACACACTGAAACCTCTTCCCCACACACTGAAACCACATCCCCACAGACAGAAACCCCTTCCCCACACTCTGAAACCCCTTCCCCACACACTTAAAACATCTTCCCCACACTCTTAAAACTCTTCCCCACACACTGAAACCCCTTCCCCACACACTGAAACCCATCCCAACATACTGCAACCCCTTCCCGACACACTGAAACCCATCCCCACACACCGATACCCTTCCCCACACACTGTAACCCCTTCCCCGCACACTGAAACCCCTTCCCCACACACTGAAACCGCTTCCACACACACTGAAATCCCTTTCCCGCACACTTAAACCCCTTCCCCGCACACTGAAACCCTTCCACACACGCTGAAACCCCTTCCCCACACGCTGAAACCCCTTCCACACACACTGAAACCCATCCCCACACACTGAAACCCCTTCCCCACACACTGAAACCCCTTCCCCACGCACTGAAACCTCTTCCACACATACTGAAAGCTCTTCCCCAAAAATTGAAACCTGTTCCCCACAGACTGAAATCTCTTCCGCACACACTGAAAGCTCTTCCCCACAGACTGAAAACCTTCCCCACACACTGAAACCTCTTCCCCACACACTGAAACTCCTTCCCGACGCATTGAAACCTCTTCCACACACACTGAAACATCTTCCCACACACTGAAACCTGTTCCCCACACGCTGAAACTTCTTCCACACGCACAGAAATCCAACCCAACACACTGAAACCCCTTCCACACACACTGAAAAATCTTCCACACACACTGAAACCCCTTCCAAACGCACTGAGACACCTTCCACACACACTGTTACCCCTTCCCCACACACTGAAATCCTCCCCACACACTGAAACCTCTTCCACACACACTGAAACCTCTTCGCCACAGACTGAAACCCTTCCCCACACACTGAAACCTCTTCCCCACACACTGAACCCTCTTCCCCACACACTGAAACCCCTTCCCCGCAAACTGAAACCTCTTCCCCACACACTGAATTCCCTTTACCACACACTGAATCCCCTTCCCCACACACTGAAACCTCTTCCCCACAGACTGAAACCACTTCCCCACAGACTGAAACCCCTTCCCCACACTCTGAAACCTCTTCCCCACACACTGAAACCTCTTCCCCACACACTGAAACTACTTCCCCACACACTGAAACCCCTTCCCCACACACTGAAACCTCTTCCCCACACACTGAAACCCCTTTCCCACAGACTGAAACCCCTTAACCACACGCTGAAACCCATCCCCACACACTGACATATCTTCAACGCACACTGAAACCCCTTCCCCACAGACTGAAACCCCTTCCCCACACACTGAAACCCATCCCCACACACTGAAACCTCTTCCCCACACACTGAAACACATTCCCCACACACTGAAACCCTACCCCACACACTTAAACCCATCTCCACACACTGAAACCTCTTCCCCACACACTGAAAGCTCTTCCCCACAGACTGAAACCCTTCCACACACACTGAAACCTCTTCCCCACACACTGCAACCCCTTCCCCACGCACTGAAACCTCTTCCACATATACTGAAACCTCTTCCCCACACACTGAAACCTCTTCCCCACACACTGAAACTCCTTCCCCATACACTGAACCCTCTACCACACACACTGAAACCTCTTCCACGCACACTGAAACCTCTTCCCCACACGCTTAAACTTCTTCCACACGCACTGAAACCCATCCCCACACACTGAAACCTCTTCCACACACACTGAAACCTCTTCCACACGCAATAAAACACCTTCCCCACGCACTGAAACCACTTCCACACACACTGTAAACCCTTCCCCGCGCAATGGAACCCCTTTCCCGCACACTGAAACCCTTCCCCACACGCTGAAACCCGTTACCCACTCGCTGAAACTCCTTCCACACACACTGAAACCTCTTCCACATGCACTGAAACCCATTCCGCACAGACTGAAACACATCCCCACACACTGAAACCCATCCCTTCAAAATGAATCCATTCCCCACACACTGAAACCCCTTCGCCACGCACTGAAACCTCTTCCACACATACTGAAACCTCTCCCCCAAAAACCGAAACCTGTTCCCCACAGACTGAAACCTCTTCCCCACACACTGAAACCCATCCCCACACACTGAAACCCATCTCCACACACTGAAACCTCTTCCCCACACACTGAAAGCTCTTCCCCACAGACTGAAACCCTTCCATACACACTGAAACCTCTTCCCCAGACACTGCAACCCCTTCCCCACGCACTGAAACCTCTTCCACATATACTGAAACCTCTTCCCCACACACTGAATGCTCTTCCCCACACACTGAAACCTCTTCCCCACACACTGAAGCTCCTTCCCCATACACTGAACCCTCTACCACACACACTGAAACCTCTTCCACGCACACTGAAACCTCTTCCACACACACTGAAACCTCTTCCCCACACACTGCAACCCCTTCCCCACGCACTGAAACCTCTTCCACATATACTGAAACCGATTCCCCACACACTGAAACCCTTCCCCACACACTGAAACCTCTTCCCCACACACTGAAACTCCTTCCCCATACACTGAACCCTCTACCACACACACTGAAACCTCTTCCACGCACACTGAAACCTCTTCCCCACACGCTTAAACTTCTTCCACACGCACTGAAACCCATCCCCGCACACTGAAACCTCTTCCCCATGCACTGAAACCCCTTCCACACACACTGTAACCCCTTCCCCGCACACTGAAACCCCTTCCCCACACACTGAAACCGCTTCCACACGCACTGAAATCCCTTCCACACACACTGAAATCCCTTCCCCGCACACTGAAACCCTTTCCCCGCACACTGAAACCCATCCCCACACACTGAAACCCATCCCAACATACTGCAACCCCTTCCCGACACACTGAAACCCATCCCCACACACTGATACCCTTCCCCACACACTGTAACCCCTTCCCCGCACACTGAAACCCCTTCCCCACACACTGAAACCGCTTCCACACACACTGAAATCCCTTTCCCGCACACTTAAACCCCTTCCCCGCACACTGAAACCCTTCCACACACGCTGAAACCCATCCCCACACACTGAACCCCCTTCCCAACACACTGAAACCCCTTCCCCACGCACTGAAACCTCTTCCACACATACTGAAAGCTCTTCCCCAAAAATTGAAACCTGTTCCCCACAGACTGAAATCTCTTCCGCACACACTGAAAGCTCTTCCCCACAGACTGAAACCCTTCCCCACACACTGAAACCTCTTCCCCACACACTGAAACCCATCTCCACACACTGAAACCTCTTCCCCACACACTGAAAGCTCTTCCCCACAGACTGAAACCCTTCCACACACACTGAAACCTCTTCCCCACACACTGCAGCCCCTTCCCCACGCACTGAAACCTCTTCCACATATACTGAAACCTCTTCCCCACACACTGAAACCTCTTCCCCACACACTGAAACCTCTTCCCCATACACTGAACCCTCTACCACACACACTGAAACCTCTTCCACGCACACTGAAACCTCTTCCCCACACGCTTAAACTTCTTCCACACGCACTGAAACCCACCCCCACACACTGAAACCTCTTCCACACACACTGAAACCTCTTCCACACACAATAAAACACCTTCCCCACGCACTGAAACCACTTCCACACACACTGTAAACCCTTCCCCGCGCAATGGAACCCCTTTCCCGCACCCTGAAACCCTTCCCCACACGCTGAAACCCGTTACCCACTCGCTGAAACTCCTTCCACACACACTGAAACCTCTTCCACATGCACTGAAACCCATTCCGCACAGACTGAAACACATCCCCACACACTGAAACCCATCCCTTCAAAATGAATCCATTCCCCACACACTGAAACCCCTTCGCCACGCACTGAAACCTCTTCCACACATACTGAAACCACTTCCCCAAAAACTGAAACCTCTTCCCCACACACTGAAACTCCTTCCCCACGCACTAAAACCTCTTCCACACACACTGAAACCCCTTCCCCGCACACTGAAACCTCTTCCCCACACACTGAATCCCCTTCACCACACACTGAAACCCCTTCCCCACACACTGAAACCTCTTCCCCACACACTGAAACCACATCCCCACAGACAGAAACCCCTTGCCCACACTCTGAAACCCCTTCCCCACACACTTAAAACATCTTCCCCACACTCTTTAAACTCTTCCCCACACACTGAAACCCCTTCCCCACACACTGAAACCCATCCCAACACACTGAAACCCCTTCCCCACACACTGAAACCCATCCCCACACACTGAAACACATCCCCACACATAGTACCCCCTTCCCCGCACACTGAAACCCCTTCCCCACACACGGAAACCCCTTCCACACACACTGAAATCCCTTCCCCGCACACTGAAACCCCTTCCCCGCACACTGAAACCCCTTCCCCACACACTGAAACCGCTTCCGCACACACTGAAACCCCTTCCCCACACACTGAAACCTCTTCCCCACACACTGAAACCACATCCCCACAGACAGATACCCCTTCCCCACACTCTGAAACCCCTTCCCCACACACTTAAAACATCTTCCCCACACTCTTTAAACTCTTCCCCACACACTGAAACCCATCCCCACACACTGAAACCCTTCCCCACAAACAGTACCCCCTTCCCCGCACACTGAAACCCCTTCCCCACACACTGAAATCGCTTCCACACACACTGAAATCCCTTCCCCGCACACTGAAACCCCTTCCCCGCACACTGAAACCCCTTCCCCACACACTGAAACCGCTTCCGCACACATTGAAATCCCTTCCCCGCGCACTGAAACCCCTTCCCCGCACACTGAAACCCTTCCACACACGCTGAAACCCCTTCCCCACACGCTGAAACTCCTTCCACACACACGGAAACCCATCCCCACACACTGAAACCCCTTCCCCACACACTGAAACCGCTTTGCAAGCACTGAAACCTCTTCCACACATACTGAAACCTCTTCTCCAAAAACTGAAACCTGTTCCCCACAGACTGAAACCTCTTCCCCACACACTGCAACTCCTTCCGCACGCACTGAAACCTCTTCCACACACACTGAAACCCCTTCCCCGCACACTGAAACCTCTTCCCCACACACTGAATCCCCTTCACCACACACTGAAACCCCTTCCCCATACACTGAAACCTCTTCCCCACACACTGAAACCACATCCCCACAGACAGAAACCCCTTCCCCACAATCTGAAACCCCTTCCCCACACACTTAAAACATCTTCCGCACACTCTTAAAACTCTTCCCCACACACTGAAACCCCTTCCCCACACACTGAAACCCATCCCAACACACTGAAACCCCTTCCCCACACACTGATCCCCATCCCCACACTCTGAAACCCTTCCCCACACACTGTAACCCCTTCCCCGCACACTGAAACCCCTTCCCCACACACTGAAACCGCTTCCACACACACTGAAACCCCTTCCCCGCACACTGAAACCCCTTCCCCGCACACTGAAACCCTTCCCCACACGCTGAAACCCCTTCCCCACACGCTGAAACCCCTTCCACACACACTGAAACCCATCCCCACACACTGAAACCCCTTCCCCACACACTGAAACCCCTTCGCCACGCACTGATACCTCTTCCACACATGCTGAAACCTCTTCCCCAAAAACTGAAATCCCTTCGCCACACACTGAAATCCCTTCCACACACACTGAAACCACATCCCCACAGACAGAAACCCCTTCCCCATACTCTGAAACCCCTTCCCCACACACTTAAAACATCTTCCCCACACTCTTAAAACTCTTCCCCACACACTGAAACCCCTTCCCAACACACTGAAACCCTTCCCCACTCACTGTAACCCCTTCCCCGCACACTGAAACCCCTTCCCCACACACTGAAACCGCTTCCACACGCACTGAAATCCCTTCCACACACACTGAAATCCCTTCCCCGCACACTGAAACCCTTTCCCCGCACACTGAAACCCCTTCCCCACACACTGAAACCGGTTCCACACACACTGAAATCCCTTCCCCGCGCACGGAAACCCCTTCCCCGCACACTGAAACCCTTCCACACACGCTGAAACCCCTTCCACACACACTGAAACCCATCCCCACACGCTGAAACCCCTTCCCCACACACTGAAACCCCTTCGCCACGCACTGAAACCTCTTCCACACATACTGAAACCTCTTCCCCAAAAACTGAACCCTGTTCCCCACAGACTGATACCTCTTCCCCACACACTGAAACTCCTTCCCCACGCACTGAAACCTCTTCCACACATACTGAAACCTCTTCCCCAAAAACTGAACCCTGTTCCCCACAGACTGATACCTCTTCCCCACACACTGAAACTCCTTCCCCGCGCACGGAAACCCCTTCCCCGCACACTGAAACCCTTCCACACACGCTGAAACCCCTTCCACACACACTGAAATCCATCCCCACACGCTGAAACCCCTTCCCCACACACTGAAACCCCTTCGCCACGCACTGAAACCTCTTCCACACATACTGAAACCTCTTCCCCAAAAACTGAACCCTGTTCCCCACAGACTGATACCTCTTCCCCACACACTGAAACTCCTTCCCCACGCACTGAAACCTCTTCCACACACACTGAAACCCCTTCCCCGCACACTGAAACCTCTTCCCCACAAACTGAATCCCCTTCACCACACACTGAAACCCCGTCCCCACACACTGAAACCTCTTCCCCACACACTGAAACCACATCCCCACAGACAGAAACCCCTTCCCCACACTCTGAAACCCCTTCCCCACACACTTAAAACATCTTCCCCACACTCTTAAAACTCTTCCCCACACACTGAAACCCCTTCCCCACACACTGAAACCCATCCCAACATACTGCAACCCCTTCCCGACACACTGAAACCCATCCCCACACACTGATACCCTTCCCCACACACTGTAACCCCTTCCCCGCACACTGAAACCCCTTCCCCACACACTGAAACCGCTTCCACACACACTGAAATCCCTTTCCCGCACACTTAAACCCCTTCCCCGCACACTGAAACCCTTCCACACACGCTGAAACCCCTTCCCCACACGCTGAAACCCCTTCCACACACACTGAAACCCATCCCCACACACTGAAACCCCTTCCCCACACACTGAAACCCCTTCCCCACGCACTGAAACCTCTTCCACACATACTGAAAGCTCTTCCCCAAAAATTGAAACCTGTTCCCCACAGACTGAAATCTCTTCCGCACACACTGAAAGCTCTTCCCCACAGACTGAAAACCTTCCCCACACACTGAAACCTCTTCCCCACACACTGAAACTCCTTCCCGACGCATTGAAACCTCTTCCACACACACTGAAACATCTTCCCACACACTGAAACCTGTTCCCCACACGCTGAAACGTCTTCCACACGCACAGAAACCCAACCCAACACACTGAAACCCCTTCCACACACACTGAAAAATCTTCCACACACACTGAAACCCCTTCCAAACGCACTGAGACACCTTCCACACACACTGTTACCCCTTCCCCACACACTGAAATCCTCCCCACACACTGAAACCTCTTCCACACACACTGAAACCTCTTCGCCACAGACTGAAACCCTTCCCCACACACTGAAACCTCTTCCCCACACACTGAACCCTCTTCCCCACACACTGAAACCCCTTCCCCGCAAACTGAAACCTCTTCCCCACACACTGAATTCCCTTTACCACACACTGAATCCCCTTCCCCACACACTGAAACCTCTTCCCCACAGACTGAAACCACTTCCCCACAGACTGAAACCCCTTCCCCACACTCTGAAACCTCTTCCCCACACACTGAAACCTCTTCCCCACACACTGAAACTACTTCCCCACACACTGAAACCCCTTCCCCACACACTGAAACCTCTTCCCCACACACTGAAACCCCTTTCCCACAGACTGAAACCCCTTACCCACACGCTGAAACCCATCCCCACACACTGACATATCTTCAACGCACACTGAAACCCCTTCCCCACAGACTGAAACCCCTTCCCCACACACTGAAACCCATCCCCACACACTGAAACCTCTTCCCCACACACTGAAACACATTCCCCACACACTGAAACCCTACCCCACACACTTAAACCCATCTCCACACACTGAAACCTCTTCCCCACACACTGAAAGCTCTTCCCCACAGACTGAAACCCTTCCACACACACTGAAACCTCTTCCCCACACACTGCAACCCCTTCCCCACGCACTGAAACCTCTTCCACATATACTGAAACCTCTTCCCCACACACTGAAACCTCTTCCCCACACACTGAAACTCCTTCCCCATACACTGAACCCTCTACCACACACACTGAAACCTCTTCCACGCACACTGAAACCTCTTCCCCACACGCTTAAACTTCTTCCACACGCACTGAAACCCATCCCCACACACTGAAACCTCTTCCACACACACTGAAACCTCTTCCACACACAATAAAACACCTTCCCCACGCACTGAAACCACTTCCACACACACTGTAAACCCTTCCCCGCGCAATGGAACCCCTTTCCCGCACACTGAAACCCTTCCCCACACGCTGAAACCCGTTACCCACTCGCTGAAACTCCTTCCACACACACTGAAACCTCTTCCACATGCACTGAAACCCATTCCGCACAGACTGAAACACATCCCCACACACTGAAACCCATCCCTTCAAAATGAATCCATTCCCCACACACTGAAACCCCTTCGCCACGCACTGAAACCTCTTCCACACATACTGAAACCTCTCCCCCAAAAACCGAAACCTGTTTCCCACAGACTGAAACCTCTTCCCCACACACTGAAACCCATCCCCACACACTGAAACCCATCTCCACACACTGAAACCTCTTCCCCACACACTGAAAGCTCTTCCCCACAGACTGAAACCCTTCCATACACACTGAAACCTCTTCCCCAGACACTGCAACCCCTTCCCCACGCACTGAAACCTCTTCCACATATACTGAAACCTCTTCCCCACACACTGAATGCTCTTCCCCACACACTGAAACCTCTTCCCCACACACTGAAGCTCCTTCCCCATACACTGAACCCTCTACCACACACACTGAAACCTCTTCCACGCACACTGAAACCTCTTCCACACACACTGAAACCTCTTCCCCACACACTGCAACCCTTTCCCCACGCACTGCAACCTCTTCCACATATACTGAAACCGATTCCCCACACACTGAAACCCTTCCCCACACACTGAAACCTCTTCCCCACACACTGAAACTCCTTCCCCATACACTGAACCCTCTACCACACACACTGAAACCTCTTCCACGCACACTGAAACCTCTTCCCCACACGCTTAAACTTCTTCCACACGCACTGAAACCCATCCCCGCACACTGAAACCTCTTCCCCATGCACTGAAACCCCTTCCACACACACTGTAACCCCTTCCCCGCACACTGAAACCCCTTCCCCACACACTGAAACCGCTTCCACACGCACTGAAATCCCTTCCACACACACTGAAATCCCTTCCCCGCACACTGAAACCCTTTCCCCGCACACTGAAACCCATCCCCACACACTGAAACCCATCCCAACATACTGCAACCCCTTCCCGACACACTGAAACCCATCCCCACACACTGATACCCTTCCCCACACACTGTAACCCCTTCCCCGCACACTGAAACCCCTTCCCCACACACTGAAACCGCTTCCACACACACTGAAATCCCTTTCCCGCACACTTAAACCCCTTCCCCGCACACTGAAACCCTTCCACACACGCTGAAACCCATCCCCACACACTGAAACCCCTTCCCAACACACTGAAACCCCTTCCCCACGCACTGAAACCTCTTCCACACATACTGAAAGCTCTTCCCCAAAAATTGAAACCTGTTCCCCACAGACTGAAATCTCTTCCGCACACACTGAAAGCTCTTCCCCACAGACTGAAACCCTTCCCCACACACTGAAACCTCTTCCCCACACACTGAAACCCATCTCCACACACTGAAACCTCTTCCCCACACACTGAAAGCTCTTCCCCACAGACTGAAACCCTTCCACACACACTGAAACCTCTTCCCCACACACTGCAACCCCTTCCCCACGCACTGAAACCTCTTCCACATATACTGAAACCTCTTCCCCACACACTGAAACCTCTTCCCCACACACTGAAACTCCTTCCCCATACACTGAACCCTCTACCACACACACTGAAACCTCTTCCACGCACACTGAAACCTCTTCCCCACACGCTTAAACTTCTTCCACACGCACTGAAACCCATCCCCACACACTGAAACCTCTTCCACACACACTGAAACCTCTTCCACACACAATAAAACACCTTCCCCACGCACTGAAACCACTTCCACACACACTGTAAACCCTTCCCCGCGCAATGGAACCCCTTTCCCGCACACTGAAACCCTTCCCCACACGCTGAAACCCGTTACCCACTCGCTGAAACTCCTTCCACACACACTGAAACCTCTTCCACAGGCACTGAAACCCATTCCGCACAGACTGAAACACATCCCCACACACTGAAACCCATCCCTTCAAAATGAATCCATTCCCCACACACTGAAACCCCTTCGCCACGCACTGAAACCTCTTCCACACATACTGAAACCTCTCCCCCAAAAACCGAAACCTGTTCCCCACAGACTGAAACCTCTTCCCCACACACTGAAACCCATCCCCACACACTGAAACCCATCTCCACACACTGAAACCTCTTCCCCACACACTGAAAGCTCTTCCCCACAGACTGAAACCCTTCCATACACACTGAAACCTCTTCCCCAGACACTGCAACCCCTTCCCCACGCACTGAAACCTCTTTCACATATACTGAAACCTCTTCCCCACACACTGATTGCTCTTCCCCACACACTGAAACCTCTTCCCCACACACTGAAGCTCCTTCCCCATACACTGAACCCTCTACCACACACACTGAAACCTCTTCCACGCACACTGAAACCTCTTCCACACACACTGAAACCTCTTCCCCACACACTGCAACCCCTTCCCCACGCACTGAAACCTCTTCCACATATACTGAAACCGATTCCCCACACACTGAAACCCTTCCCCACACACTGAAACCTCTTCCCCACACACTGAAACTCCTTCCCCATACACTGAACCCTCTACCACACACACTGAAACCTCTTCCACGCACACTGAAACCTCTTCCCCACACGCTTAAACTTCTTCCACACGCACTGAAACCCATCCCCGCACACTGAAACCTCTTCCCCATGCACTGAAACCCCTTCCACACACACTGTAACCCCTTCCCCGCACACTGAAACCCCTTCCCCACACACTGAAACCGCTTCCACACGCACTGAAATCCCTTCCACACACACTGAAATCCCTTCCCCGCACACTGAAACCCTTTCCCCGCACACTGAAACCCATCCCCACACACTGAAACCCATCCCAACATACTGAAACTCCTTCCCGACGCATTGAAACCTCTTCCACACACACTGAAAAATCTTCCACACACACTGAAACCCCTTCCAAACGCACTGAGACACCTTCCACACACACTGTTACCCCTTCCCCACACACTGAAATCCTCCCCAAACACTGAAACCTCTTCCCCACACACTGAACCCTCTTCCCCACACACTGAAACCCCTTCCCCGCAAACTGAAACCTCTTCCCCACACACTGAATTCCCTTTACCACACACTGAATCCCCTTCCCCACACACTGAAACCTCTTCCCCACAGACTGAAACCACTTCCCCACAGACTGAAACCCCTTCCCCACACTCTGAAACCTCTTCCCCACACACTGAAACCTCTTCCCCACACACTGAAACTACTTCCCTACAAACTGAAACCCCTTCCCCACACACTGAAACCTCTTCCCCACACACTGAAACCCCTTGCCCACAGACTGAAACCCCGTAACCACACGCTGAAACCCATCCCCACACACTGACATATCTTCAACGCACACTGAAACCCCTTCCCCACAGACTGAAACCCCTTCCCCACACACTGAAACCCATCCCCACACACTGAAACCTCTTCCCCACACACTGAAACACATTCCCCACACACTGAAACCCTACCCCACACACTTAAACCCATCTCCACACACTGAAGCCTCTTCCCCACACACTGAAAGCACTTCCCCACAGACTGAAACCCTTCCACACACACATAAACCTCTTCCTCACACACTGCAACCCCTTCCCCACGCACTGAAACCTCTTCCACATATACTGAAACCTCTTCCCCACACACTGAAACCTCTTCCCCACACACTGAAACTCCTTTCCCATACACTGAACCCTCTACCACACACACTGAAACCTCTTCCACGCACACTGAAACCTCTTCCCCACACGCTTAAACTTCTTCCACACGCACTGAAACCCATCCCCACACACTGATACCTCTTCCACACACACTGAAACCTCTTCCACACACAATAAAACACCTTCCCCACGCACTGAAACCCCTTCCACACACACTGTAAACCCTTCCCCGCACACTGAAACCCCTTCCCCGCACACTGAAACCCTTCCCCACACGCTGAAACCCGTTACCCACTCGCTGAAACTCCTTCCACACACACTGAAACCTCTTCCACATGCACTGAAACCCATTCCGCACAGACTGAAACACATCTCCACACACTGAAACCCATCCCTTCAAAATGAATCCATTTCCCACACACTGAAACCCCTTCGCCACGCACTGAAACCTCTTCCACACATACTGAAACCTCTTCCCCAAAAACCGAAACCTGTTCCCCACAGACTGAAACCTCTTCCCCACACACTGAAACCCATCCCCACACACTGAAACCCATCTCCACACACTGAAACCTCTTCCCCACACACTGAAAGCTCTTCCCCACAGACTGAAACCCTTCCATACACACTGAAACCTCTTCCCCAGACACTGCAACCCCTTCCCCACGCACTGAAACCTCTTCCACATATACTGAAACCTCTTCCCCACACACTGAATGCTCTTCCCCACACACTGAAACCTCTTCCCCACACACTGAAACTCCTTCCCCATACACTGAACCCTCTACCACACACACTGAAACCTCTGCCACGCACACTGAAACCTCTTCCACACACACTGAAACCTCTTCCCCACACACTGCAACCCCTTCCCCACGCACTGAAACCTCTTCCACATATACTGAAACCGATTCCCCACACACTGAAACCTCTTCCCCACACCCTGAAACCTCTTCCTCACACACTGAAACTCCGTCCCCATACACTGAACCCTCTACCACACACACTGAAACCTCTTCCACGCACACTGAAACCTCTTCCCCACACGCTTAAACTTCTTCCACACGCACTGAAACCCATCCCCGCACACTGAAACCTCTTCCCCACGCACTGAAACCCCTTCCACACACACTGTAACCCCTTCCCCGCACACTGAAACCCCTTCCCCACACACTGAAACCGCTTCCACACGCACTGAAATCCCTTCCACACACACTGAAATCCCTTCCCCGCACACTGAAACCCTTTCCCCGCACACTGAAACCCCTTCCCCACACACTGAAACCTCTTCCACACACACTGAAATCCCTTCCCCGCGCACGGAAACCCCTTCCCCGCACACTGAAACCCATCCCCACACACTGAAACCCCTTCCCCACACACTGAAACCCCTTCGCCACGCACTGAAACCTCTTCCACACATACTGAAACCTCTTCCCCAAAAACTGAACCCTGTTCCCCACAGACTGATACCTCTTCCCCACAAACTGAAACTCCTTCCCCACGCACTGAAACCTCTTCCACACACACTGAAACCCCTTCCCCGCACACTGAAACCTCTTCCCCACAAACTGAATCCCCTTCACCACACACTGAAACCCCTTCCCCACACACTGAAACCTCTTCCCCACACACTGAAACCACATCCCCACAGACAGAAACCCCTTCCCCACACTCTGAAACCACTACCGCACACACTTAAAGCATCTTCCCCACACTCTTAAAACTCTTCCCCACACACTGAAACCCCTTCCCCACACACTGAAACCCATCCCAACATACTGCAACCCCTTCCCGACACACTGAAACCCATCCCCACACACTGATACCCTTCCCCACACACTGTAACCCCTTCCCCGCACACTGAAACCCCTTCCCCACACACTGAAACCGCTTCCACACACACTGAAATCCCTTTCCCGCACACTTAAACCCCTTCCCCGCACACTGAAACCCTTCCACACACGCTGAAACCCATCCCCACACACTGAAACCCCTTCCCCACACACTGAAACCCCTTCCCCACGCACTGAAACCTCTTCCACACATACTGAAAGCTCTTCCCCAAAAATTGAAACCTGTTCCCCACAGACTGAAATCTCTTCCGCACACACTGAAAGCTCTTCCCCACAGACTGAAACCCTTCCCCACACACTGAAACCTCTTCCCCACACACTGAAACTCCTTCCCGACGCATTGAAACCTCTTCCACACACACTGAAACATCTTCCCACACACTGAAACCTGTTCCCCACACGCTGAAACTTCTTCCACACGCACAGAAACCCATCCCCACACACTGAAACCCCTTCCACACACACTGAAAAATCTTCCACACACACTGAAACCCCTTCCAAACGCACTGAGACACCTTCCACACACACTGTTACCCCTTCCCCACACACTGAAATCCTCCCCAAACACTGAAACCTCTTCCACACACACTGAAACCTCTTCGCCACAGACTGAAACCCTTCCCCACAGACTGAAACCTCTTCCCCACAGACTGAAACCTCTTCCCCACACACTGAATTCCCTTTACCACACACTGAATCCCCTTCCCCACACACTGAAACGTCTTCCCCACAGACTGAAACAACTTCCCCACAGACTGAAACCCCTTCCCCACACTCTGAAACCTCTTCCCCACACTCGAAGACCTCTTCCCCACACACTGAATCTACTTCCCCACAACTGAAACCCCTTCCCCACACACTGAAACCTCTTCCCCACACACTGACACCCCTTGCCCACAGACTGAAACCCCTTAACCACACGCTGAAACACATCCCCACACACTGAAACCTCTTCAACGCACACTGAAACCCCTTCCCCACAGACTGAAACCCCTTCCCCACACACTGAAACCCATCCCCACACACTGAAACCTCTTCCCCACACACTGAAACCCCTTCCCCACACACTGAAACCCATCCCCACACACTGAAACCCATCTCCACAAACTGAAACCTCTTCCCCACACACTGAAAGCTCTTCCCCACAGACTGAAACCCTTCCACACACACTGAAACCTCTTCCCCACACATTGCAACCCCTTCCCCACGCACTGAAACCTCTTCCACATGGACTGAAACCTCTTCCCCACACACTGAAACCTCTTCCCCATACACTGAACCCTCTACCACACACACTGAAACCTCTTCCACGCACACTGAAACCTCTTCCCCACACGCTTAAACTTCTTCCACACGCACTGAACCCCTTCCCCGCACACTGAAACCCCTTCCCCGCACACTGAAACCCTTCCCCACACGCTGAAACCCGTTACCCACTCGCTGAAACTCCTTCCACACACACTGAAACATCTTCCACATGCACTGAAACCCATTCCGCACACACTGAAACACATCCCCACACACTGAAACCCATCCCTTCAAAATGCATCCAATCCCCACACTCTGAAACCCCTTCGCCACGCACTGAAACCTCTTCCACACATACTGAAACATCTTCCCCAAAAACTGAAACCTGTTCCCCACAGACTGAAACCTCTTCCCCACACACTGAAACCCATCCCCACACACTGAAACCCATCTCCACACACTGAAACCTCTTCCCTACACACTGAAAGCTCTTCCCCACAGACTGAAACCCTTCCACACACACTGAAACCTCTTCCCCAGACACTGCAACCCCTTCCCCACGCACTGAAACCTCTTCCACATATACTGAAACCTCTTCCCCACACACTGAAACCTCTTCCCCACACACTGAAACCTCTTCCCCACACACTGAAACTCCTTCCCCATCCACTGAACCCTCTACCACACACACTGAAACCTCTTCCACGCACACTGAAACCTCTTCCCCACACGCTTAAACTTCTTCCACACGCACTGAAACCCATCCCCACACACTGAAACCTCTTCCACACACACTGAAACCTCTTCCACACACAAAAAAACACCTTCCCCACGCACTGAAACCCCTTCCACACACACTGTAACCCCTTCCCCGCACACTGAAACCCCTTCCCCGCACACTGAAACCCTTCCCCACACGCTGAAACCCGTTACCCACTCGCTGAAACTCCTTCCACACACACTGAAACCTCTTCCACATGCACTGAAACCCATTCCGCACACACTGAAACACATCCCCACACACTGAAACCCATCCCTTCAAAATGAATCCATTCCCCACACACTGAAACCCCTTCGCCTCGCACTGAAACCTCTTCCACACATACTGAAACCTCTTCCCCAAAAACTGAAACTTGTTCCCCACAGACTGAAACCTCTTCCCCACACACTGAAACCCATCCCCACACACTGAAACCCATCTCCACACACTGAAACCTCTTCCCCACACACTGAAAGCTCTTCCCCACAGACTGAAACCCTTCCACACACACTGAAACCTCTTCCCCAGACACTGCAACCCCTTCCCCACGCACTGAAACCTCTTCCACATATACTGAAACCTCTTCCCCACACACTGAAACCTCTTCCCCACACGCTGAAACCTCTTCCCCACACACTGAAACTCCTTCCCCATACACTGAACCCTCTACCACACACACTGAAACCTCTTCCACGCACACTGAAACCTCTTCCCCACACGCTTAAACTTCTTCCACACGCACTGAAACCCATCCCCACACACTGAAACCTCTTCCACACACACTGAAACCTCTTCCACACACAATAAAACACCTTCCCCATGCACTGAAACCCGTTCCACACACACTGTAACCCCTTCCCCGCACACTGAAACCCCTTCCCCGCACACTGAAACCCTTCCCCACACGCTGAAACCCGTTACCCACTCGCTGAAACTCCTTCCACACACACTGAAACCTCTTCCACATGCACTGAAACCCATTCCGCACACACTGAAACACATCCCCACACACTGAAACCCATCCCTTCAAAATGAATCCATTCCCCACACACTGAAACCCCTTCGCCACGCACTGAAACCTCTTCCACACATACTGAAACCTCTTCCCCAAAAACTGAAACCTCTTCCCCACAGACTGAAACCTCTTCCCCACACACTGAAACTCCTTCCCCACGCACTGAAACCTCTTCCCCACACACTGAATCCCCTTCACCACACACTGAAACCCCTTCCCCACAGACTGAAACCTCTTCCCCACACACTGAATTCCCTTTACCACACACTGAATCCCCTTCCCCACACACTGAAACGTCTTCCCCACAGACTGAAACCACTTCCCCACAGACTGAAACCCCTTCCCCACACTCTGAAACCTCTTCCCCACACTCTGAAACCTCTTCCCCACACACTGAATCTACCTCCCCACAAACTGAAACCCCTTCCCCACACACTGAAACCTCTTCCCCACACACTGAAACCCCTTGCCCACAGACTGAAACCCCTTAACCACACGCTGAAACCCATCCCCACACACTGAAATCTCTTCAACGCACACTGAAACCCCTTCCCCACAGACTGAAACCCCTTCCCCACACACTGAAACCCATCCCCACACACTGAAACCTCTTCCCCACACACTGAAACCCCTTCCACACACACTGTAACCCCTTCCCCGCACACTGAAACCCCTTCCCCGCACACTGAACCCCTTCCCCACACGCTGAAACCCGTTACCCACTCGCTGAAACTCCTTCCACACACACTGAAACATCTTCCACATGCACTGAAACCCATTCCGCACACACTGAAACACATCCCCACACACTGAAACCCATCCCTTCAAAATGAATCCAATCCCCACACTCTGAAACCCCTTCGCCACGCACTGAAACCTCGTCCACACATACTGAAACCTCTTCCCCAAAAACTGAAACCTGTTCCCCACAGACTGAAACCTCTTCCCCACACACTGAAACCCATCCCCACACAATGAAACCCATCTCCACACACTGAAACCTCTTCCCCACACACTGAAAGCTCTTCCCCACAGACTGAAACCCTTCCACACACACTGAAACCTCTTCCCCAGACACTGCAACCCCTTCCCCACGCACTGAAACCTCTTCCACATATACTGAAACCTCTTCCCCACACACTGAAACCTCTTCCCCACACACTGAAACCTCTTCCCCACACACTGAAGCTCCTTCCCCATCCACTGAACCCTCTACCACACACACTGAAACCTCTTCCACGCACACTGAAACCTCTTCCCCACACGCTTAAACTTCTTCCACACGCACTGAAACCCATCCCCACACACTGAAACCTCTTCCACACACACTGAAACCTCTTCCACACACAAAAAAACACCTTCCCCACGCACTGAAACCCTTCCCCACACGCTGAAACCCGTTACCCACTCGCTGAAACTCCTTCCACACAGACTGAAACCTCTTCCACATGCACTGAAACCCATTCCGCACACACTGAAACACATCCCCACACACTGAAACCCATCCCTTCTAAATGAATCCATTCCCCACACACTGAAACCCCTTCGCCTCGCACTGAAACCTCTTCCACACATACTGAAACCTCTTCCCCAAAAACTGAAACCTGTTCCCCACAGACTGAAACCTCTTCCCCACA
Organism: Heterodontus francisci; assembly: GCF_036365525.1. Classification (NCBI taxonomy): domain Eukaryota; kingdom Metazoa; phylum Chordata; class Chondrichthyes; order Heterodontiformes; family Heterodontidae; genus Heterodontus; species Heterodontus francisci. The sequence continues at coordinate 3,832,011 of NC_090395.1, read as the reverse complement.
GACTGAAACCCTTCCACACACACTGAAACCTCTTCCCCACACACTGCAACCCCTTCCCCACGCACTGAAACCTCTTCCACATATACTGAAACCTCTTCCCCACACACTGAAACCTCTTCCCCACACGCTGAAACCTCTTCCCCACACACTGAAACTCCTTCCCCATACACTGAAACCTCTTCCCCACACACTGAAACCTCTTCCACGCACACTGAAACCTCTTCCCCACACGCTTAAACTTCTTCCACACGCACTGAAACCCATCCCCACACACTGAAACCTCTTCCACACACACTGAAACCTCTTCCACACACAATAAAACACCTTCCCCACGCACTGAAACCCCTTCCACACACACTGTAACCCCTTCCCCGCACACTGAAACCCCTTCCCCGCACACTGAAACCCTTCCCCACACGCAGAAACCCGTTACCCACTGGCTGAAACTCCTTCCACACACACTGAAACCTCTTCCACATGCACTGAAACCCATTCCGCACACACTGAAACACATCCCCACACACTGAAACCCATCCCTTCAAAATGAATCCATTCCCCACACACTGAAACCCCTTCGCCACGCACTGAAACCTCTTCCACACATACTGAAACCTCTTCCCCAAAAACTGAAACCTCTTCCCCACAGACTGAAACCTCTTCCCCACACACTGAAACTCCGTCCCCACGCACTGAAACCTCTTCCCCACACACTGAATCCCCTTCACCACACACTGAAACCCCTTCCCCACAGACTGAAACCTCTTCCCCACACACTGAATTCCCTTTACCACACACTGAATCCCCTTCCCCACACACTGAAACGTCTTCCCCACAGACTGAAACCACTTCCCCACAGACTGAAACCCCTTCCCCACACACTGAAACCCTTCCCCACACGCTGAAACCCGTTACCCACTCGCTGAAACTCCTTCCACACACACTGAAACCTCTTCCACATGCACTGAAACCCATTCCGCACACACTGAAACACATCCCCACACACTGAAACCCATCCCTTCAAAATGAATCCATTCCCCACACACTGAAACCCCTTCGCCTCGCACTGAAACCTCTTCCACACATACTGAAACCTCTTCCCCAAAAACTGAAACCTGTTCCCCACAGACTGAAACCTCTTCCCCACACACTGAAACCCATCCCCACACACTGAAACCCATCTCCACACACTGAAACCTCTTCCCCACACACTGAAAGCTCTTCCGCACAGACTGAAACCCTTCCACACACACTGAAACCTCTTCCCCAGACACTGCAACCCCTTCCCCACGCACTGAAACCTCTTCCACATATACTGAAACCTCTTCCCCACACGCTGAACCCTCTTCCCCACACACTGAAACTCCTTCCCCATACACTGAACCCTCTACCACACACACTGAAACCTCTTCCACGCACACTGAAACCTCTTCCCCACACGCTTAAACTTCTTCCACACGCACTGAAACCCATCCCCACACACTGAAACCTCTTCCACACACACTGAAACCTCTTCCACACACAATAAAACACATTCCCCACGCACTGAAACCCCTTCCACACACACTGTAACCCCTTCCCCGCACACTGAAACCCCTTCCCCGCACACTGAAACCCTTCCCCACACGCTGAAACCCGTTACCCACTCGCTGAAACTCCTTCCACACACACTGAAACCTCTTCCACATGCACTGAAACCCATTCCGCACACACTGAAACACATCCCCACACACTGAAACCCATCCCTTCAAAATGAATCCATTCCCCACACACTGAAACCCCTTCGCCACGCACTGAAACCTCTTCCACACATACTGAAACCTCTTCCCCAAAAACTGAAACCTCTTCCGCACAGACTGAAACCTCTTCCCCACACACTGAAACTCCGTCCCCACGCACTGAAACCTCTTCCCCACACACTGAATCCCCTTCACCACACACTGAAACCCCTTCCCCACAGACTGAAACCTCTTCCCCACACACTGAATTCCCTTTACCACACACTGAATCCCCTTCCCCACACACTGAAACGTCTTCCCCACAGACTGAAACCACTTCCCCACAGACTGAAACCCCTTCCCCACACTCTGCAACCTCTTCCCCACACTCTGAAACCTCTTCCCCACACAGTGAATCTACTTCCCCACAAACTGAAACCCCTTCCCCACACACTGAAACCTCTTCCCCACACACTGAAACCCCTTGCCCACAGACTGAAACCCCTTAACCACACGCTGAAACCCATCCCCACACACTGAAATCGCTGCAACGCACACTGAAACCCCTTCCCCACAGACTGAAACCCCTTCCACACACACTGAAACCCATCCCCACACACTGAAACCTCTTCCCCACACACTGAAACCCCTTCCCCACACACTGAAACCCATCCCCACACACTGAAACCCATCTCCACAAACTGAAACCTCTTCCCCACACACTGAAAGCTCTTCCCCACAGACTGAAACCCTTCCACACACACTGAAACCTCTTCCCCACACACTGCAACCCCTTCCCCACGCACTGAAACCTCTTCCACATGTACTGAAACCTCTTCCCCACACACTGAAACCTCTTCCCCACACACTGAAACCTCTTCCCCACACACTGAAACACATTCCCCATACACTGAACCCTCTACCACACACACTGAAACCTCTTCCACGAACACTGAAACCTCTTCCCCACACGCTTAAACTTCTTCCGCACGCACTGAAACCCATCCCCACACACTGAAACCTCTTCCACACACACTGAAACCTCTTCCAGACACAATAAAACACCTTCCCCACGCACTGAAACCCCTTCCACACACACTGTAACCCCTTCCCCGCACACTGAATCCCCTTCCCCGCACACTGAAACCCATTCCGCACACGCTGAAACCCGTTGCCCACTCGCTGAAACTCCTTCCACTCACACTGAAACCTCTTCCACATGCACTGAAACCCATTCCGCACACACTGAAACACATCCCCACACACTGAAACCCATCCCTTCAAAATGAATCCATTCCCCACACAATGAAACCCATCCGCACATACTGAAACTTCTTCCCCACACACTGAAACCCCTTATCCACACACTGAAACCCCTTCCCCACAGACTGAAACCTCTTCCCCACACACTGAAACTTCTTCCGCACAGACTGTAACCCCTTCCCCAGACATTGAAACCCATCCCCACACTCTGAAACCTCATGCCCACACACTGAAACCCCTTCCCCACACACTGAAACCCATCCCCACACACTGAAACCTCTTCCCCTCACACTGAAACACCTTCCCCACAAACTGAAACCTCTTCCCCACACACTGAAACTCCTTCCCCATACACTGAACCCTCTACCACACACACTGAAACCTCTTCCACGCACACTGAAACCTCTTCCCCACACGCTTAAACTTCTTCCACACGCAATGAAACCCATCCCCACACACTGAAACCTCTTCCACACACACTGAAACCTCTTCCACACGCAATAAAACACCTTCGCCACGCACTGAAACCCCTTCCACACACACTGTAACCCCTTCCCCGCACACTGAAACCCCTTCCCCGCACACTGAAACCCTTCCCCACACGCTGAAACCCGTTACCCACTCGCTGAAACTCCTTCCACACACACTGAAACCTCTTCCACATGCACTGAAACCCATTCCGCACACACTGAAACACATCCCCACACACTGAAACCCATCCCTTCTAAATGAATCCATTCCCCACACAATGAAACCCATCCGCACATACTGAAACTTCTTCTCCACACACTGAAACCCCTTATCCACACACTGAAGCCCCATCACCACAGACTGAAACCTCTTCCCCACACACTGAATCCTCTTCCGCACAGACTGTAACCCCTTCCCCAGACATTGAAACCCATCCCCACACTCTGAAACCTCATGCCCACACACTGAAACCCCTTCCCCACACACTGAAACCCCATCCCCACACACTGAAACCCATCCCCACACACTGAAACCTCTTCCCCACACACTGAAACACATTCCCCACACACTGAAACCCTACCCCACACACTGAAACACATCCCCACAAACTGAAATCCTTCCCCACACACTGAAACCTCTTCCCACACACTGAAACCTCTTCGCCACAGACTGAAACCCATCCCCACACACTGAAACCTCTTCCCCACACACTGAAACCTCTTCCCCACACACTGCAACCCCTTCCTCGCACACTGAAACCTTTCCCTACAGACTGAAACCCTTCCCCACACACTGAAACATCTTCCCACACACTGAAACACCTTCCCAACACACAGAAAGAAATCCCCACACACTGAAACCGCTTCCCCACACACTGAAACCCCTTCCCCAGACACTGAAACCCATCCCCACACACTGAAACCTCTTCCCCAAACACTGCAACCTCTTCCCCACACACTGAAACCCCTTCCCCACACACTGAAACCCCTTCCCCACACACTCAAACCTCTTCCCCAAACACTGAAACAAATTCCCCACAGACTGAAACCACTTCCCGACACACTGAGACCTCTTCCCCAAACACTGAAACCTCTTCCCCACACACTGAAACCCCTTATTCCACACACTGAAACCCATTCCCCACATACTGAAACCTCTTCCCCAAAAACTGAAACCTGTTCCCCACAGACTGAAACCTCTTCCCCACACACTGAAACCCATCCCCACACACTGAAACCCATCTCCACACACTGAAACCTCTTCCCCACACACTGAAAGCTCTTCCCCACAGACTGAAACCCTTCCACACACACTGAAACCTCTTCCCCAGACACTGCAACCCCTTCCCCACGCACTGAAACCTCTTCCACATATACTGAAACCTCTTCCCCACACACTGAAACCTCTTCCCCACACGCTGAAACCTCTTCCCCACACACTGAAACTCCTTCCCCATACACTGAACCCTCTACCACACACACTGAAACCTCTTCCACGCACACTGAAACCTCTTCCCCACACGCTTAAACTTCTTCCACACGCACTGAAACCCATCCCCACACACTGAAACCTCTTCCACACACACTGAAACCTCTTCCACACACAATAAAACACATTCCCCACGCACTGAAACCCCTTCCACACACACTGTAACCCCTTCCCCGCACACTGAAACCCCTTCCCCGCACACTGAAACCCTTCCCCACACGCTGAAACCCGTTACCCACTCGCTGAAACTCCTTCCACACACACTGAAACCTCTTCCACATGCACTGAAACCCATTCCGCACACACTGAAACACATCCCCACACACTGAAACCCATCCCTTCAAAATGAATCCATTCCCCACACACTGAAACCCCTTCGCCACGCACTGAAACCTCTTCCACACATACTGAAACCACTTCCCCAAAAACTGAAACCTCTTCCCCACACACTGAAACCCCATCCCCACACACTCAAACCTCTTCCCCAAACACTGAAACAAATTCCCCACAGACTGAAACCACTTCCCGACACACTGAGACCTCTTCCCCAAACAGTGAAACCTCTTCCCCACACACTGAAACCCCTTATTCCACACACTGAAACCCATTCCCCACATACTGAAATCTCTTCCCCAAAAACTGAAACCTGTTCCCCACAGACTGAAACCTCTTCCCCACACACTGAAACCCATCCCCACACACTGAAACCCATCTCCACAAACTGAAACCTCTTCCCCACACACTGAAAGCTCTTCCCCACAGACTGAAACCCTTCCACACACACTGAAACCTCTTCCCCAGACACTGCAACCCCTTCCCCACGCACTGACACCTCTTCCACATATACTGAAACCTCTTCCCCACACACTGAAACCTCTTCCCCACACGCTGAAACCTCTTCCCCACACACTGAAACTCCTTCCCCTTACACTGAACCCTCTACCACACACACTGAAACCTCTTCCACGCACACTGAAACCTCTTCCCCACACGCTTAAACTTCTTCCACACGCACTGAAACCCATCCCCACACACTGAAACCTCTTCCACACACACTGAAACCTCTTCCACACACAATAAAACACATTCCCCACGCACTGAAACCCCTTCCACACACACTGTAACCCCTTCCCCGCACACTGAAACCCCTTCCCCGCACACTGAAACCCTTCCCCACACGCTGAAACCCGTTACCCACTCGCTGAAACTCCTTCCACACACTCTGAAACCTCTTCCACATGCACTGAAACCCATTCCGCACACACTGAAACACATCCCCACACACTGAAACCCATCCCTTCAAAATGAATCCATTCCCCACACTCTGAAACCCCTTCGCCACGCACTGAAACCTCTTCCACACATACTGAAACCTCTTCCCCAAAAACTGAAACCTCTTCCCCACAGACTGAAACCTCTTCCCCACACACTGAAACTCCTTCCCCACGCACTGAAACCTCTTCCCCACACACTGAATCCCCTTCACCACACACTGAAACCCCTTCCCCACAGACTGAAACCTCTTCCCCACACACTGAATTCCCTTTACCACACACTGAATCCCCTTCCCCACACACTGAAACGTCTTCCCCACAGACTGAAACCACTTCCCCACAGACTGAAACGCCTTCCCCACACTCTGAAACCTCTTCCCCACACTCTGAAACCTCTTCCCCACACACTGAATCTACTTCCCCACAAACTGAAACCCCTTCCCCACACACTGAAACCTCTTCCCCACACACTGAAACCCCTTGCCCACAGACTGAAACCCCTTAACCACACGCTGAAACCCATCCCCACACACTGAAATCGCTGCAACGCACACTGAAACCCCTTCCCCACAGACTGAAACCCCTTCCCCACACACTGAAACCCATCCCCACACACTGAAACCTCTTCCCCACACACTGAAACCCCTTCCCCACACACTGAAACCCCTTCCCCACAGACTGAAACCCCTTCCCCACACACTGAAACCCATCCCCACACACTGAAACCTCTTCCCCACACACTGAAACCCCTTCCCCACACACTGAAACCCATCCCCACACTCTGAACCCCATCTCCACAAACTGAAACCTCTTCCCCACACACTGAAAGCTCTTCCCCACGCACTGAAACCTCTTCCACATGTACTGAAACCTCTTCCCCACACACTGAAACCTCTTCCACACACACTGAAACCTCTTCCCCACACACTGAAACTCCTTCCCCATACACTGAACCCTCTACCACACACACTGAAACCTCTTCCACGCACACTGAAACCTCTTCCCCACACGCTTAAACTTCTTCCGCACGCACTGAAACACATCCCCACACACTGAAACCTCTTCCAGACACAATAAAACACCTTCCCTACGCACTGAAACCCCTTCCACACACACTGTAACCCCTTCCCCGCACACTGAATCCCCTTCCCCGCACACTGAAACCCTTCCCCACACGTTGAAACCCGTTGCCCACAGACTGAAACCTCTTCCCCACACACTGAAACCTCTTCCGCACAGACTGTAACCCCTTCCCCAGACATTGAAACCCATCCCCACACTCTGAAACCTCATGCCCACACACTGAAACCCCTTCCCCACATACTGAAACCCCTTCCCCACACACTGAAACCCATCCCCACACACTGAAACCTCTTCCCCTCACACTGAAACACCTTCCCCACAAACTGAAACCTCTTCCCCACACACTGAAACTCCTTCCCCATACACTGAACCCTCTACCACACACACTGAAACCTCTTCCACGCACACTGAAACCTCTTCCCCACACGCTTAAACTTCTTCCACACGCAATGAAACCCATCCCCACACACTGAAACCTCTTCCACACACACTGAAACCTCTTCCACACGCAATAAAACACCTTCGCCACGCACTGAAACCCCTTCCACACACACTGTAACCCCTTCCCCGCACACTGAAACCCCTTCCCCGCACACTGAAACCCTTCCCCACACGCTGAAACCCGTTACCCACTCGCTGAAACTCCTTCCACACACACTGAAACCTCTTCCACATGCACTGAAACCCATTCCGCACACACTGAAACACATCCCCACACACTGAAACCCATCCCTTCTAAATGAATCCATTCCCCACACAATGAAACCCATCCGCACATACTGAAACTTCTTCTCCACACACTGAAACCCCTTATCCACACACTGAAGCCCCTTCCCCACAGACTGAAACCTCTTCCCCACACACTGAAACCTCTTCCGCACAGACTGTAACCCCTTCCCCAGACATTGAAACCCATCCCCACACTCTGAAACCTCATGCCCACACACTGAAACCCCTTCCCCACACACTGAAACCCCATCCCCACACACTGAAACCCATCCCCACACACTGAAACCTCTTCCCCACACACTGAAACACATTCCCCACACACTGAAACCCTACCCCACACACTGAAACACATCCCCACACACTGAAATCCTTCCCCACACACTGAAACCTCTTCCCACACACTGAAACCTCTTCGCCACAGACTGAAACCCATCCCCACACACTGAAACCTCTTCCCCACACACTGAAACCTCTTCCCCACACACTGCAACCCCTTCCTCGCACACTGAAACCTTTCCCTACAGACTGAAACCCTTCCCCACACACTGAAACATCTTCCCACACACTGAAACACCTTCCCAACACACAGAAAGAAATCCCCACACACTGAAACCGCTTCCCCACACACTGAAACCCCTTCCCCAGACACTGAAACCCATCCCCACACACTGAAACCTCTTCCCCAAACACTGCAACCTCTTCCCCACACACTGAAACCCCTTCCCCACACACTGAAACCCCTTCCCCACACACTCAAACCTCTTCCCCAAACACTGAAACAAATTCCCCACAGAATGAAACCACTTCCCGACACACTGAGACCTCTTCCCCAAACACTGAAACCTCTTCCACACACACTGAAACCCCTTATTCCACACACTGAAACCCATTCCCCACAGACTGAAAGCTCTTCCCCAGACACTGAAACCCCTTCCCCACACACTGAAACCCATCCCCACACACTGAAACCTCTTCCCCACACACTGAAACCTCTTCCCCACACACTGAAACCCCTTCACCACATACTGCAACCCATCCCCACACACTGAAACATCTTCCCCACACAATGAAACCCCTTCCGCACACACTGAAACACATCCCCACACACTGAAACCCCTTCCCCACACTCTGAAGCCCATCCCCACACACTGAAACCCTTCCCCACACACTGTAACCTCTTCCCACACACTTAAAACTCTTCGCCAAAGACTGTAACCCTTCCCCACACACTGAAACCTCATCCCCACATACTGAAACCTCTTCCCCACACACTGAAACCCCTTCCCCGCACACTGAAACCTCTTCCCCAAACACTGAATCCCCTTCACCACACACTGAAACCCATTCCACACACACTGAAGCCTCTTCTCCACACACTGAAACCACTTCCCCACAGACTGAAACCCCTTCCCCACACTCTGAAACCTCTTCCACACACACTGAAACCTCTTCCCCACACACTGAAACCACTTCCACACACACTGAAACCTCTTCCACACACAATAAAACACCTTCCCCACGCACTGAAACCCCTTCCACACACTCTGTAACTCCTTCCCCGCACACTGAAACCCCTTCCCCGCACACTGAAACCCTTCCCCACACGCTGAAACCCGTTACCCACTCGCTGAAACTCCTTCCACACACTGAAACCTCTTCCACATGCACTGAAACCCATTCCGCACACACTGAAACACATCCCCACACACTGAAACCCATCCCTTCAAAATGAATCCATTCCCCACACAATGAAACCCATCCGCACATACTGAAACCTCTTCCCCACACACTGAAACCCCTTATCCACACACTGAAACCCCTTCCCCACAGACTGAAACCTCTTCCCCACACACTGAAACCTCTTCCGCACAGACTGTAACCCCTTCCCCAGACATTGAAACCCATCCCCACACTCTGAAACCTCATGCCCACACACTGAAACCCCTTCCCCACACACTGAAACCCATCCCCACACACTGAAACCTCTTCCCCACACACTGAAACACCTTCCCCACACACTGAAACCCTTCCCCACACACTGAAACACATCCCCAGACACTGAAATCCTTCCCCACACACTGAAAACTCTTCCCACACACTGAAACCTCTTCGCCACGGACTGAAACCCTTCCCCACACACTGAAACCTCTTCCCCACACACTGAAACCTCTTCCCCACACACTGCAACCCCTTCCCCGCACACTGAAACCTTTCCCTACAGACTGAAACCCTTCCCCACACACTGAAACCTCTTCCCACACACTGAAACACCTTCCCCACACACAGAAAGAAATCGCCACACACTGAAACCTCTTCCCCACACACTGAAACCCCATCCCCAGACACTGAATCCCATCCCCACACACTGAAACCTCTTCCCCACAAACTGCAACCTCTTCCCCACACACTGAAAACTCTTCCACAAACACTGAAACCTCTTCCCCACACACTGAAACCACTTCCCCACACACTGAAACCCCTTCCCCACACACAGAAACCTCTTCCCCACACACTGAAACCCCTTCCCCACAGACTTAAACCCTTAACCTCACACTGAAAACTCTTCCCCACACACTGAAACCTCTTCCCCACACACTGAAACCCCTTCCCCACACACTGAAACCCCTTCCCCACACACTAGAACGCATCCCCACACATTGAAACCCATCCCGACACACTGAAACCTCTTCCCCACACACTGAAAGCTCTTCCCGACAGACTGAAACCCTTCCCCACACACTGAAACCTCTTCCCCACACACTGAAACCCCTTCCCCACGCACTGAAACCTCATCCACAAATACTGAAACGTCTTCCCCACACACTGAAACCTCTTCCCCACACACTGAAACCTCTTCCCAGCACACTGAAACTCCTTCCCCACGCACTGAAACATTATCCACACACACTGAAACCTCTTCCCCACACACTTAAACCCTTACCCACACACTGAAACCAATCCCAAACACTGAAACCTCTTCCACACACACTGAAAACTTTCCCTACAGACTGAAACCCTTCCCGACACACTGAAACCTCTTCCCCACACACTTAAACACCTTCCCCACAAACAGAAATCCATCCCCACACACTGAAATCTATTCCCCACACACTGAAACCCCATCCCCAGACACTGAAACCCAACCCCACACACTGAATCCTCTTCCCCACACACTGCAACCTCTTCCCCACACACTGAAACCCCTTCCCCACACACTGAAACCCCTTCCCCACACACTCAAACCTCTTCCCCACACACTGAAACCCATTCCCCACACACTGAAACCTCTTCCCCACACACTGAAACCTCTTCCCCATACGCTGAAGCTACTTCCACATGCACTGAAACCTCTTCCCCACACACTGAAACCCCTTCCACACACACTGAAACCTCTTCCACACAAACTGAAACCCCTTCCCCACGCACTGAAACCCCTTCCACACACACTGTTATCCCTTCCCCGCACACTGAAACCCCTTCCCCACACACTGAATCCCCTCACACGCACGGAAACCCCTTCCCCCCACACTGAAACCCCTTCCCCGCACACTGAAACCCTTCCCCACACGCTGAAACCCCTTACCCGCACGCTGAAACTCCTTCCACACACACTGAAACCTCTTCCACATGCACTGAAACCCCTTCCGCACACTCTGAAACCCATCCCCAAACACTGAAACCCATCCCCTCACGCTGAAACCATTCCCCACACAATCAGACGCATCCCCACACACTGAATCCTCCTCCCCACACACTGAAACCCCTCATCCACATACTGAAACCTTTTCCCCACACACTGAAACCACTTCCCCACAGACTGAAACCCCTTCCCCACACTCTGCAACCTCTTCCCCACACACTGAAACCTCTTCACCACACACTGAAACCACTTCCCCACACACTGAAACCCCTTCCCCACACAATGAAACCTCTTCCCCACACACTGAAACCCCTTCCCCACGCACTGAAACCTCTTCCACACATACTGAAACCTCTTCCCCACACACTGAAACCTCTTCCCCACACACTGAAACTCCTTCCCCACGCACCGAAACCTCTTCTGCACTCACTGAAACCTCTCCCCCCCCACACTGAAACCTCTTCCCCACACGCTTAAACTTATTTCACACGCACTGAAACCCATCCCCACACACTGAAACCTCTTCCACACACACTGAAACCTCTTCCACACACAATAAAGCCCCTTCCCCACGCACTGAAACCACTTCCACACTAACTGTAACCCTTTCCCCGCACAATGAATCCCCTTCCCCACACACTGAATCCCCTTCCACACACACGGAAACCCCTTCCCCGCACACTGAAACCCCTTCCCCGCACACTGAAAGCTCTTCCCACACGCTGAAACCTCTTACCCACTCGCTGAAACTCCTTCCACAAACACTGAAACCTATTCCACATGCACTGACACCCATTCCGCACACACTGAACCACATCCCCACACATTTAAACCCATCCCCTCACACTGAAACCATTCCCCACACAATGAAACCCATCCCCACATACTGAAACCTCTTCCCCACACACTGAAACACCTTATCCACACACTGAAACCCCTTCCCCACAGACTGAAACTTCTTCCCCACACACTGAAACCTCTTCCGCACAGACTGTAAACCCTTCCCCAGACATTGAAACCCATCCCCACACTCTGAAACCTCATGCCCACACACTCAAACCACTTCCCCACACACTGAAACCCCTTCCCCACACACTGAAACACATCCCCACACACTGAAACCTCTTCCCCACACACTGAAACCCCTTCCCCACACACTGAAACCTCTCCCCACACACTGAAATCATTCCCCACACACTGAACTCTCTTCCCACACACTGAAACTTCTTCGCCACAGACTGAAATCCTTCCCCACACACTGAAACCTCTTCCCCACACACTGAAACCTCTTCCCCACACACTGAAACCCCTTCCCCGCACACTGAAACCCTTCCCCACACACTGAATCCCCTTGACCACACACTGAAACCCCTTCCCCACACACTGAAACCTCTTCCCCACAGACTGAAACCTCTTCCCCACAGACTGAAACCCCTTCCCCACACTCTGAAACCTCTTCCCCACACACTGAAACGTCTTCCCCACACACTGAAACCACTTCCCCACAAACTGAAACCCCTTCCCCACACACTGAAACCTCTTCCCCAAGCACTGAAACACCTTGCCCACAGACTGAAACCCATTAACCACACACTGAAACCCATACCCACACACTGAAATCTCTACCCCACACACTGACACCCCTTCCCCACAGACTGAAACCCCTTCCCCACAGACTGAAACCCCTTCCCCACACACCGAAACCCATCCCCACACACTGAAACCTCTTCCCCACACACTGTAACCCCATCCCCACACACTGAAACCTCTTCCACACACGCTTAAACTTCTTCCACATGCACTGAAACCCATCCCCACACACTGAAACCTCTTCCCCACACACTGAAACCTCTTCCACACACACTGAAACCTCTTCCACACACACTGTAACCCCTTCCCCGCACACTGAAACCTCTTCCCCACAGACTGTAACGCATTCCCCACACACTGAAACCCATCCCCACACACTGAAACCTCATGCCCACACATTAAAACCACTTCCCCACACACTGAAACCCCTTCACCACAAACTGAAACCCATCCCCACACACTGAAACATCTTCCCCACACACTGAAACCCCTTCCCCACACACTGAAACACATCCCCACACACTGAAACCCCTTCCCCACACACTGAATCCCATCCCCACACACTGAAAACCTTCCTCATACACTGAAACCAATTCCCGCACACTGAAAACTCTTCGCCAAAGACTGAAACGCTTCCCCACACACTGAAACCGCTTCCCCACACACTGAAACCTCTTCCCCACACACTGAAACCCCTTCCCCGCACACTGAAACCTCTTCCCCACACACTGAATCCCCTTCAGCAAACACTGAAACCCGTTCCCCACACACTGAAGCCTCTTCCACACACACTGAAACCACTTCCCCACAGACTGAAACCCCTTCCCCACACTCTGAAACCTCTTCCACACACACTGAAACCTCTTCCCCACACACTGAAACCACTTCCCCACACACTGAAACCCCTTCCCCACACACTGAAACCTCTTCCCAACACACTGAAACCCCTTCCCCACAGACTGAAACCCCTTCCCCACACTCTGAAACCGCTTCCACACACAAAAAAACCTCTTCCCCACACACTGAAACCACTTCCCCACAAACTGAAACCCCTTCCCCACACACTGAAACCTCTTCCCCACACACTGAAACCCCTTCCCCACAGACTGTAACCCCTTAACCTCACACTGAAACCTCTTCCCCACACACAGAAATCCCTTCCCCACACACTGAAACCTCTTCCGCACAGACTGTAACCCCTTCCCCAGACATTGAAACCCATCCCCACACTCTGAAACCTCATGCCCACACACTGAAACCCCTTCCCCACACACTGAAACCGCTTCCGCACACACTGAAACCCATCCCCACACACTGAAACCTCTTCCCCACACACTGAAACCCCTTCCCCACACACTGAAACCCATCCCCACACACTGAAACTCATCCCCACACACTGAAATCCTTCCCCACACATTGAAACCTCTTCCCAGACACTGAAACCTCTTCGCCACAGACTGAAACCCTTCCCCACACACTGAAACCTCTTCCCCACACACTGAAACCTCTTCCCCACACACTGAAACCCCTTCCCCGCACACTGAAACATTTCCCTAAAGACTGAAACCCTTCCCGACACACTGAAACCTCTTCCCACAAACTGAAACACCTTTCCCACACACTGAAAGCCATCCCCACACAATGAAACCTCTCCCCCCCACTGAAACCCCTTCCCCACACACTGAAACCTCTTCCCCACACACTGAAACCCCTTCCCCACAGACTGAAACCCCTTCCCCACAGACTGAAACCCCTTCCCCACACTCTGAAATCACTTCCACACACACTGAAACCTCTTCCCCACACACGGAAACAACTTCCACACACACTGAAACCCCTTCCCCACACACTGAAACCTCTTCCCCACACACTGAAACCCCTTCCCCACAGACTGAAACCCCTTAACCTCACACTGAAACCTCTTCCCCACACACTGAAACCCCTTCCCCACACAAGGAAACCTCTTCCGCACAGACTTTAAACCCCTTCCCCAGACATTGAAACCCATCCCCACACTCTGAAACCTCATGCCCACACACTGAAACCCCTTCCCCACACACGGAAACCCCTTTCCCACACACTGAAACCCATCCCCACACACTGAAACCTCTTCCTCACACACTGAAACCCCTTCCCCACACACTGAAACCCATCCCCACACACTGAAACTCATCCCCACACACTGAAATCCTTCCCCACACATTGAAACCTCGTCCCACACACTGAAACCTCTTCGCCACAGACTGAAACCCTTCCCCACACACTGAAACCTCTTCCCCACACACTGAAACCTCTTCCCCACACACTGAAACCCCTTCCCCGCACACTGAAACCTTTTCCTAAAGACTGAAACCCTTCCCCACACACTGAAACACCTTCCCCACACACAGAAAGACATCCACACACACTGAAACCTCTCCCGCCCCACATTGAAACCCCTTCCCCAGACACTGAAACCCATCCCCACACACTGAAACCTCTTTCGCACACAATGAAACCTCTTCCCCACACACTGAAACCCCTTCCCCACAGACTGTAACCCCTTAACCTCACACTGAAACCTCTTCCCCACACACTGAAACCCCTTCCCAACACACTGAAACCTCTTCCGCACAGACTGAAACCCCTTCCCCACACACTGAAACCCCTTCCCAAACACTGAAACCCATCCCCACACACTGAAACCTCTTCCCCACACACTGAAATCCTTCCCCACACATTGAAACCTCTTCCCACACACTGAAACCTCTTCGCCACAGACTGAAACCCTTCCCCACACAATGAAACCTCTTCCCCACACACTGAAACCTCTTCCCCACACACTGAAATCCTTCCCCACACATTGAAACCTCTTCCCACACACTGAAACCCCTTCCCCACAGACTGTAACCCCTTAACCTCACACTGAAACCTCTTCCCCACACACTGAAACCCCTTCCCAACACACTGAAACCTCTTCCGCACAGACTGTAACCCCTTCCCCAGACATTGAAATCCATCCCCACACTCTGAAACCTCATGCCCACACACTGAAACCCCTTCCCCACACACTGAAACCCCTTCCCAAACACTGAAACCCATCCCCACACACTGAAACCTCTTCCCCACACACTGAAATCCTTCCCCACACATTGAAACCTCTTCCCACACACTGAAACCTCTTCGCCACAGACTGAAACCCTTCCCCACACACTGAAACCTCTTCCCCACACACTGAAAACTCTTCCCCACACACTGAAAACTCTTCCCCACACCCTGAAACCCCTTCCCCGCACACTGAAACCTTTCCCTAAAGAATGAAACCCTTCCCCACACACTGAAACCTCTCCGCCCCCACTGAAACCCCTTCCCCACACACTGAAACCTCTTCCCCACACACTGAAACCCCTTCCCCACAGACTGAAACCCCTTCCTCACACCCTGAAATCACTTCCACACACACTGAAACCTGTTCCCCACACACTGAAACCTCTTCCCCACACACTGAAACCCCTTCCCCACACAAGGAAACCTCTTCCGCACAGACTGTAACCCCTTCCCCAGACATTGAAACCCATCCCCACACTCTGAAACCTCATGCCCACACACTGAAACCCCTTCCCCACACACGGAAACCCCTTTCCCACACACTGAAACCCATCCCCACACACTGAAACCTCTTCCTCACACACTGAAACCCCTTCCCCACACACTGAAACCCATCCCCACACACTGAAACTCATCCCCACACACTGAAATCCTTCCCCACACATTGAAACCTCGTCCCACACACTGAAACCTCTTCGCCACAGACTGAAACCCTTCCCCACACACTGAAACCTCTTCCCCACACACTGAAACCTCTTCCCCACACACTGAAACCCCTTCCCCGCACACTGAAACCTTTTCCTAAAGACTGAAACCCTTCCCCACACACTGAAACACCTTCCCCACACACAGAAAGACATCCCCACACACTGAAATCTCTCCCGCCCCACATTGAAACCCCTTCCCCAGACACTGAAACCCATCCCCACACACTGAAACCTCTTTCGCACACAATGAAACCTCTTCCCCACACACTGAAACCCCTTCCCCACAGACTGTAACCCCTTAACCTCACACTGAAACCTCTTCCCCACACACTGAAACCCCTTCCCAACACACTGAAACCTCTTCCGCACAGACTGAAACCCCTTCCCCACACACTGAAACCCCTTCCCAAACACTGAAACCCATCCCCACACACTGAAACCTCTTCCCCACACACTGAAATCCTTCCCCACACATTGAAACCTCTTCCCACACACTGAAACCTCTTCGCCACAGACTGAAACCCTTCCCCACACAATGAAACCTCTTCCCCACACACTGAAACCTCTTCCCCACACACTGAAATCCTTCCCCACACATTGAAACCTCTTCCCACACACTGAAACCCCTTCCCCACAGACTGTAACCCCTTAACCTCACACTGAAACCTCTTCCCCACACACTGAAACCCCTTCCCAACACACTGAAACCTCTTCCGCACAGACTGTAACCCCTTCCCCAGACATTGAAATCCATCCCCACACTCTGAAACCTCATGCCCACACACTGAAACCCCTTCCCCACACACTGAAACCCCTTCCCAAACACTGAAACCCATCCCCACACACTGAAACCTCTTCCCCACACACTGAAATCCTTCCCCACACATTGAAACCTCTTCCCACACACTGAAACCTCTTCGCCACAGACTGAAACCCTTCCCCACACACTGAAACCTCTTCCCCACACACTGAAAACTCTTCCCCACACACTGAAAACTCTTCCCCACACCCTGAAACCCCTTCCCCGCACACTGAAACCTTTCCCTAAAGAATGAAACCCTTCCCCACACACTGAAACCTCTCCGCCCCCACTGAAACCCCTTCCCCACACACTGAAACCTCTTCCCCACACACTGAAACCCCTTCCCCACAGACTGAAACCCCTTCCTCACACCCTGAAATCACTTCCACACACACTGAAACCTGTTCCCCACACACGGAAACCACTTCCCCACACACTGAAACACCTTCCCCACACACTGAAACTTCTTCCCCTCACACTGAAACCCCTGCCCCACAGACTGAAACCCCTTAACCTCACACTGAAACCTCTTCCCCACACACTGAAACCCCTTCAACACACACGGAAACCTCTTCCGCACAGACTGTAACCCCTTCCCCAGACATTGAAACCCATCCCCACACTCTGAAACCTCATGTCCACACACTGAAGCCCCTTACCCACACACGGAAACCCCTTCCCCACACACTGAAACCCATCCCCTCACACTGAAACCTCTTCCCCACACACTGAAAACCCTTCCCCACACAATGAAACCCATCCCCACACACTGAAATCCTTCCCCACACATTGAAAACTCTTCCCACACACTGAAACCTCTTCGCCACAGACTGAAACACTTCCCCACACACTGAAACCTCTTCCCCACACACTGAAACCTCTTCCCCACACACTGAAACCCCTTCCCCGCACACTGAAACCTTTTCCTAAAGAATGAAACCCTTCCCCACACACTGAAACACCTTCCCCAGACACTGAAACCCATCCCCACACACTGAAACCTCTTCCCCACAGACTGCAACCTCTTCCCCACACACTGAAACCCCTTCCCCATACACTGAAACCCCTTCCCCGCACACTCAAACCTCTTCCCCACACACTGAAACCCATTCCCCACAGACTGAAACCACTTCCCGACACATTGAGACCTCTTCCCCACACACTGAAACCTCTTCCCCACACACTGAATCCCCTTATACACACACTGAAACCACTTCCCCACAGACTGAAAGCTCCTCCCCACACACTGAAACCTCTTCCCCACAGAATGTAACGCATTCCCCACACAATGAAACCCATCCCCACACACTGAAACCTCATGCCCACACACTGAAACCCATTCCCCACACACTGAAACCCCTTCACCACACACTGAAACCCATCCCCACACACTGAAACATCTTCCCCACACACTGAAACCCCTTCCCCACTCACTGAAACACATCCCCACACACTGAAACCCCTTCCCCACAAACTGAAACCCATCCCCACACACTGAAACCATTCCCCACACACTGAAACCTCTTGCCCACACACTGAAACCCCTTATCCACACACTGAAACCACTTCCCCACAGACTGAAAGCTCTTCCCCTCACACTGAAACCTCTTCCCCACAGACTGTAACGCATTCCGCAGACACTGAAACCAATCCCGACACACTGAAACCTCATGCCCACACACTGAAACCCCTTCCCCACACACTGAAACCCCTTCACAACACACTGAAACCCATCCCCACACACTGAAACATCTTCCGCACACACTGAAACCCCTTCCCCACACACTGAAACACATCCCCACACACTGAAACCCCTTCCCCACACACTGAAATCCATTCCCACACACTGAAACCCTTCCCCACACACTGAAACCTCTTCCCACACACTGAAAACTCTTCGCCACAGACTGAAACCCTTCCCCACACACTGAAACCTCTTCCCCACACACTGAATCCCCTTATCCACACACTGAAACCACTTCCCCACAGACTGAAAGCTCCTCCCCACACACTGAAACCTCTTCCCCACAGAATGTAACGCATTCCCCACACAATGAAACCCATCCCCACACACTGAAACCTCATGCCCACACATTGAAACCCCTTCCCCACACACTGAAACCCCTTCACCACACACTGAAACCCATCCCCACACACTGAAACATCTTCCCCACACACTGAAACCCCTTCCCCACTCACTGAAACACATCCCCACACACTGAAACCCCTTCCCCACAAACTGAAACCCATCCCCACACACTGAAACCTCTTCCCCACACACTGAAACCTCTTCCCCACACACTGAAACCCCTTCCCCACAGACTGTAACCCCTTAACCTCACACTGAAACCTCTTCCCCACACACTGAAACCCCTTCCCAACACACTGAAACCTCTTCCGCACAGACTCTAACCCCTTCCCCAGACATTGAAACCCATCCCCACACTCTGAAACCTCATGCCCACACACTGAAACCCCTTCCCCACACACTGAAACCCCTTCCCAAACACTGAAACCCATCCCCACACACTGAAACCTCTTCCCCACACACTGAAATCCTTCCCCACACATTGAAACCTCTTCCCACACACTGAAACCTCTTCGCCACAGACTGAAACCCTTCCCCACACACTGAAACCTCTTCCCCACACACTGAAACCTCTTCCCCACACACTGAAACCCCTCCCCCGTACACTGAAACCTTTCCCTAAAGAATGAAACCCTTCCCCACACACTGAAACCTCTCCGCCCCCACTGAAACCCCTTCCCCACACACTGAAACCTCTTCCCCACACACTGAAACCCCTTCCCCACAGACTGAAACCCCTTCCACACACCCTGAAATCACTTCCACACACACTGAAACCTCTTCCCCACACACGGAAACCACTTCCCCACACACTGAAACCCCTTCCCCACAGACTGAAACCCCTTCCTCACACCCTGAAATCACTTCCACACACACTGAAACCTGTTCCCCACACACGGAAACCACTTCCCCACACACTGAAACACCTTCCCCACACACTGAAACTTCTTCCCCTCACACTGAAACCCCTTCCCCACAGACTGAAACCCCTTAAACTCACACTGAAACCTATTCCCCACACACTGAAACCCCTTCAACACACACGGAAACCTCTTCCGCACAGACTGTAATCCTTCCCCAGACATTGAAACCCATCCCCACACTCTGAAACCTCATGTCCACACACTGAAGCCCCTTACCCACACACTGAAACCCCTTCCCCACACACTGAAACCCATCCCCTCACACTGAAACCTCTTCCCCACACACTGAAAACCCTTCCCCACACAATGAAACCCATCCCCACACACTGAAATCCTTCCCCACACATTGAAAACTCTTCCCACACACTGAAACCTCTTCGCCACAGACTGAAACACTTCCCCACACACTGAAACCTCTTCCCCACACACTGAAACCTCTTCCCCACACACTGAAACCCCTTCCCCGCACACTGAAACCTTTTCCTAAAGAATGAAACCCTTCCCCACACACTGAAACACCTTCCCCAGACACTGAAACCCATCCCCACACACTGAAACCTCTTCCCCACAGACTGCAACCTCTTCCCCACACACTGAAACCCCTTCCCCACACACTGAAACCCCTTCCCCGCACACTCAAACCTCTTCCCCACACACTGAAACCCATTCCCCACAGACTGAAACCACTTCCCGACACATTGAGACCTCTTCCCCACACACTGAAACCTCTTCCCCACACACTGAATCCCCTTATACACACACTGAAACCACTTCCCCACAGACTGAAAGCTCCTCCCCACACACTGAAACCTCTTCCCCACAGAATGTAACGCATTCCCCACACAATGAAACCCATCCCCACACACTGAAACCTCATGCCCACACACTGAAACCCATTCCCCACACACTGAAACCCCTTCACCACACACTGAAACCCATCCCCACACACTGAAACATCTTCCCCACACACTGAAACCCCTTCCCCACTCACTGAAACACATCCCCACACACTGAAACCCCTTCCCCACAAACTGAAACCCATCCCCACACACTGAAACCATTCCCCACACACTGAAACCTCTTGCCCACACACTGAAACCCCTTATCCACACACTGAAACCACTTCCCCACAGACTGAAAGCTCTTCCCCTCACACTGAAACCTCTTCCCCACAGACTGTAACGCATTCCGCAGACACTGAAACCAATCCCCACACACTGAAAAATCATGCCCACACACTGAAACCCCTTCCCCACACACTGAAACCCCTTCACAACACACTGAAACCCATCCCCACACACTGAAACATCTTCCGCACACACTGAAACCCCTTCCCCACACACTGAAACACATCCTCACACACTGAAACCCCTTCCCCACACACTGAAATCCATCCCCACACACTGAAACCCTTCCCCACACACTGAAACCTCTTCCCACACACTGAAAACTCTTCGCCACAGACTGAAACCCTTCCCCACACACTGAAACCTCTTCCCCACACACTGAATCCCCTTATCCACACACTGAAACCACTTCCCCACAGACTGAAAGCTCCTCCCCACACACTGAAACATCTTCCCCACAGAATGTAACGCATTCCCCACACAATGAAACCCATCCCCACACACTGAAACCTCATGCCCACACACTGAAACCCCTTCCCCACACACTGAAACCCCTTCGCCACACACTGAAACCCATCCCCACACACTGAAACATCTTCCCCACACACTGAAGCCCCTTCCCCACTCACTGAAACACATCCCCACACACTGAAACCCCTTCCCCACAAACTGAAACCCATCCCCACACACTGAAACCTCTTCCCCACACACTGAAACCTCTTCCCCACACACTGAAACCCCTTCCCCACAGACTGTAACCCCTTAACCTCACACTGAAACCTCTTCCCCACACACTGAAACCCCTTCCCAACACACTGAAACCTCTTCCGCACAGACTGTAACCCCTTCCCCAGACATTGAAACCCATCCCCACACTCTGAAACCTCATGCCCACACACTGAAACCCCTTCCCCACACACTGAAACCCCTTCCCAAACACTGAAACCCATCCCCACACACTGAAACCTCTTCCCCACACACTGAAATCCTTCCCCACACATTGAAACCTCTTCCCACACACTGAAACCTCTTCGCCACAGACTGAAACCCTTCCCCACACACTGAAACCTCTTCCCCACACACTGAAACCTCTTCCCCACACACTGAAACCCCTCCCCCGCACACTGAAACCTTTCCCTAAAGAATGAAACCCTTCCCCACACACTGAAACCTCTCCGCCCCCACTGAAACCCCTTCCCCACACACTGAAACCTCTTCCCCACACACTGAAACCCCTTCCCCACAGACTGAAACCCCTTCCACACACCCTGAAATCACTTCCACACACACTGAAACCTCTTCCCCACACACGGAAACCACTTCCCCACACACTGAAACCCCTTCCCCACACACTGAAACCTCTTCCCCTCACACTGAAACCCCTTCCCCACAGACTGAAACCCCTTAACCTCACACTGAAACCTCTTCCCCACACACTGAAACCCCTTCAACACACACGGAAACCTCTTCTGCACAGACTGTAACCCCTTCCCCAGACATTGAAACCCATCCCCACACACTGAAACCCCTTACCCACACACGGAAACCCCTTCCCCACACACTGAAACCCATCCCCACACACTGAAACATCTTCCCCACACACTGAAACCCCTTCCCCACACACTGAAACACATCCCCACACACAGAAACCCCTTCCCCACACACTGAAATCCATCCCCACACACTGAAACCTCTTCCCACACACTGAAAACTCTTCGCCACAGACTGAAACCCTTCCCCACACACTGAAACCTCTTCCCCGCACACTGAAACCCCTTCCCGACACACTGAATCCCCTTCACCACACACTGAAACCCCTTCCCCACACACTGAAGCCTCTTCCCCACACACTGAAACCACTTCCCCACAGACTGAAACCCCTTCCACACACTCTGAAAGCTCTTCCACACACACTGAGACCTCTTCCCCACACACTGAAACCACTTCCCCAGACACTGAAACCTCTTTCCACACACTGAAAACTCTTCGCCACAGACTGAAACCCTTCCCCACACACTGAAACCTCTTCCCCGCACACTGAAACCCCTTCCCCACACACTGAATCCCCTTCACCACACACTGAAACCCCTTCCCCACACACTGAAGCCTCTTAACCTCACACTGAAACCTCTTCCCCACACACTGAAACCCCTTCAACACACACGGAAACCTCTTCCGCACAGACTGTAACCCCTTCCCCAGACATTGAAACCCATCCCCACACTCTGAAACCTCATGTCCACACACTGAAGCCCCTTACCCACACACGGAAACCCCTTCCCACACACTGAAACCCATCCCCACACACTGAAACCTCTTCCCCACACACTGAAAACCCTTCCCCACACACTGAAACCCATCCCCACACACTGAAATCCATCCCCACACATTGAAAACTCATCCCACACACTGAAACCTCTTCGCCACAGACTGAAACACTTCCCCACACACTGAAACCTCTACCCCACACACTGAAACCTCTTCCCCACACATTGAAACCCCTTCCCCGCACACTGAAACCTTTTCCTAAAGAATGAAACCCTTCCCCACACACTGAAACACCTTCCCCAGACACTGAAACCCATCCCCACACACTGAAACCTCTTCCCCACAGACTGCAACCTCTTCCCCACACACTGAAACCCCTTCCCCACACACTGAAACCCCTTCCCCGCACACTCAAACCTCTTCCCCACACACTGAAACCCATTCCCCACAGACTGATACCACTTCCCGACACATTGAGACC
The DNA here is from genome assembly GCF_036365525.1 of Heterodontus francisci. Taxonomy (NCBI): domain Eukaryota; kingdom Metazoa; phylum Chordata; class Chondrichthyes; order Heterodontiformes; family Heterodontidae; genus Heterodontus; species Heterodontus francisci. The sequence continues at coordinate 3,807,274 of NC_090395.1, read as the reverse complement.
TCTTCCCCACACACTGACACCTCTTCCCCACACACTGAATCCCCTTATCTACACACTGAAACCACTTCCCCTCAGACTGAAAGCTCCTCCCCACACACTGAAACCTCTTCCCCACAGAATGTAACGCATTCCCCACACAATGAAACCCATCCCCACACACTGAAACCTCATGCCCACACACTGAAACCCCTTCCCCACACACTGAAACCCCTTCACCACACACTGAAACCCATCCCCACACACTGAAACCCCTACACAACACACTGAAACCCACCCCACACACTGAACATCTTCCCCACACACTGAAACCCCTTCCCCACACACTGAAACACATCCCCACACACTGAAACCCCTTCCCCACACACTGAAATCCATCCCCACACACTGAAACCCTTCCCCACACACTGAAACCTCTTCCCACACACTGAAAACTCTTCGCCACAGACTGAAACCCTTCCCCACACACTGAAACCTCTTCCCCGCACATTGAAACCCCTTCCCCACACACTGAATCCCCTTCACCACACACTGAAACCCCTTCCCCACACACTGAAGCCTCTTAACCTCACACTGAAACCTCTTCCCCACACACTGAAACCCCTTCAACACACACGGAAACCTCTTCCGCACAGACTGTAACCCCTTCCCCAGACATTCAAACCCATCCCCACACTCTGAAACCTCATGCCCACACACTGAAGCCCCTTACCCACACACGGAAACCCCTTCCCCACACACTGAAACCCATCCCCACACACTGAAACCTCTTCCCCACACACTGAAACCCCTTCCCGACACACTGAAAACCATCCCCACGCACTGAAATCCTTCCCCACACATTGAAAACTCTTCCCACACACTGAAACCTCTTCACCACAGACTGAAACACATCCCCACACACTGAAACCTCTTCCCCACACACTGAAACCTCTTCCCCACACACTGAAACCCCTTCCCCGCACACTGAAACCTTTTCCTAAAGAATGAAACCCTTCCCCACACACTGAAACAACTTCCCCAGACACTGAAACCCATCCCCACACTCTGAAACCTCTTCCCCACAGACTGCAACCTCTTCCACACACACTGAAACCCCTTCCCCACACACTGAAACCCCTTCCCCGCACACTCAAACCTCTTCCCCACACACTGAAACCCATTCCCCACAGACTGAAACCACTTCCCGACACATTGAGACCTCTTCCCCACACACTGAAACCTCTTCCCCACACACTGAATCCCCTTATCCACACACTGAAACCACTTCCCCACAGACTGAAAGCTCCTCCCCACACACTGAAACCTCTTCCCCACAGAATGTAACGCATTCCCCACACAATGAAACCCATCCCCACACACTGAAACCTCATGCCCACACACTGAAACCCCTTCCCCACACACTGAAACCCCTTCACCACACACTGAAACCCATCCCCACACACTGAAACATCTTCCCCACACACTGAAACCCCTTCCCCACTCACTGAAACACATCCCCACGCACTGAAACCCCTTCCCCACAAACTGAAACCCATCCCCACACACTGAAACCATTCCCCACACACTGAAACCTCTTGCCCACACACTGAAACCCCTTATCCAAACACTGAAACCACTTCCCCACAGACTGAAAGCTCTTCCCCTCACACTGAAACCTCTTCCCCACAGACTGTAACGCATTCCGCACACACTGAAACCAATCCCCACACACTGAAACCTCATGCCCACACACTGAAACCCCTTCCCCACACACTGAAACCCCTTCACAACACACTGAAACCCATCCCCACACACTGAAACATCTTCCCCACACACTGAAACCCCTTCCCCACACACTGAAACACATCCCCACACACTGAAACCCCTTCCCCACACACTGAAATCCATCCCCACACACTGAAACCTCTTCCCACACACTGAAAACTCTTCGCCACAGACTGAAACCCATCCCCACACACTGAAACCTCTTCCCCACACACTGAAACCACTTCACCACACACTGAAACCCCTTCCCCACACACTGAAACCTCTTCCCCACACACTGAAACCCCTTCCCCACAGACTGTAACCCCTTAACCCCACACTGAAACCTCTTCCCCACACACTGAAACCCCTTCCCAACACACTGAAACCTCTTCCGCACAGACTGTAACCCCTTCCCCAGACATTGAAACCCATCCCCACACTCTGAAACCTCATGCCCACACACTGAAACCCCTTCCCCACACACTGAAACCCCTTCCCAAACACTGAAACCCATCCCCACACACAGAAACCTCTTCCCCACACACTGAAATCCTTCCCCACACATTGAAACCTCTTCCCACACACTGAAACCTCTTCGCCACAGACTGAAACCCTTCCCCACACACTGAAACCTCTTCCCCACACACTGAAACCTCTTCCCCACACACTGAAACCCCTCCCCCGCACACTGAAACCTTTCCCTAAAGAATGAAACCCTTCCCCACACACTGAAACCTCTCCGCCCCCACTGAAACCCCTTCCCCACACACTGAAACCTCTTCCCCACACACTGAAACCCCTTCCCCACAGACTGAAACCCCTTCCTCACACCCTGAAATCACTTCCACACACACTGAAACCTCTTCCCCACACACGGAAACCACTTCCCCACACACTGAAACCCCTTCCCCACACACTGAAACCTCTTCCCCTCACACTGAAACCCCTTCCCCACAGAATGAAACCCCTTAACCTCACACTGAAACCTCTTCCCCACACACTGAAACCACTTCAACACACACGGAAACCTCTTCCGCACAGACTGTAACCCCTTCCCCAGACATTGAAACCCATCCCCACACACTGAAACCCCTTACGCACACACGGAAACCCCTTCCCCACACACTGAAACCCATCCCCACACACTGAAACCTCTTCCCCACACACTGAAAACCCTTCCCCACACACTGAAACCCATCCCCACACACTGAAATCCTTCCCCACACATTGAAAACTCTTCCCACACACTGAAACCTCTTCGCCACAGACTGAAACACTTCCCCACACACTGAAACCTCTTCCCCACACACTGAAACCTCTTCCCCACACACTGAAACCCCTTCCCCGCACACTGAAACCTTTTCCTAAAGAATGAAACCCTTCCCCACACACTGAAACACCTTCCCCAGACACTGAAACCCATCCCCACACACTGAAACCTCTTCCCCACAGACTGCAACCCCTTCCCCACACACTGAAACCCCTTCCCCACACACTGAAACCCCTTCCCCGCACACTCAAACCTCTTCCCCACACACTGAAACCCATTCCCCACAGACTGAAACCACTTCCCGACACATTGAGACCTCTTCCCCACACACTGAAACCTCTTCCCCACACACTGAATCCAATTATCCACACACTGAAACCTCTTCCCCACAGACTGAAAGCTCCTCCCCACACACTGAAACCTCTTCCCCACAGAATGTAAGGCATTCCCCACACAATGAAACCCATCCCCACACACTGAAACCTCATGCCCACACACTGAAACCCCTTCCCCACACACTGAAACCCCTTCACCACACACTGAAACCCATCCCCACACACTGAAACATCTTCCCCACACACTGAAACCCCTTCCCCACTCACTGAAACACATCCCCACACACTGAAACCCCTTCCCCACAAACTGAAAACCATCCCCACACACTGAATCCATTCCCCACACACTGAAACCTCTTGCCCACACACTGAAACCCCTTATCCACACACTGAAACCACTTCCCCACAGACTGAAAGCTCTTCCCCTCACACTGAAACCTCTTCCCCATAGACTGTAACGCATTCCGCACACACTGAAACCAATCCCCACACACTGAAACCTCATGCCCACACACAGAAACCCCTTCCCCACACACTGGAACCCCTTCACAACACACTGAAACCCATCCCCACACACTGAAACATCTTCCCCACACACTGAAACCCCTTCCCCACACACTGAAACACATCCCCACACACTGAAACCCCTTCCCCACACACTGAAATCCATCCCCACACACTGAAACCCTTCCCCACACACTGAAACCTCTTCCCACACACTGAAAACTCTTCGCCACAGACTGAAACCCTTCCCCACACACTGAAACCTCTTCCCCGCACACTGAAACCCCTTCCCCACACACTGAATCCCCTTCACCACACACTGAAACCCCTTCCCCACACACTGAAGCCTCTTCCCCACACACTGAAACCACTTCCCCACAGACTGAAACCCCTTCCATACACTCTGAAAGCTCTTCCACACACACTGAAACCTCTTCCCCACACACTGAAACCACTTCCCCAGACACTGAAACCTCTTCCCACACACTGAAAACTCTTCACCACAGACTGAAACCCTTCCCCACACACTGAAACCTCTTCCCCGCACACTGAAACCCCTTCCCCACACACTGAATCCCCTTCACCACACACTGAAACCCCTTCCCCACACACTGAAGCCTCTTAACCTCACACTGAAACCTCTTCCCCACACACTGAAACCCCTTCAACACACACGGAAACCTCTTCCGCACAGACTGTAACCCTTTCCCCAGACATTGAAACCCATCCCCACACTCTGAAACCTCATGTCCACACACTGAAGCCCCTTACCCACACACGGAAACCCCTTCCCCACACACTGAAACCCATCCACACACATTGAAACCTCTTCCCCACACACTGAAAACCCTTCCCCACACACTGAAACCCATCCCCACACACTGGTATCCATCCCCACACATTGAAAACCCTTCCCCACACACTGAAACCTCTTCGCCACAGACTGAAACACTTCCCCACACACTGAAACCTCTTCCCCACACACTGAAACCTCTTCCCCACACACTGAAACCCCTTCCCCGCACACTGAAACCTTTTCCTAAAGAATGAAACCCTTCCCCACACACTGAAACACCTTCCCCAGACACTGAAACCCATCCCCACACTCTGAAACCTCTTCCCCACAGACTGCAACCTCTTCCACACACACTGAAACCCCTTCCCCACACAGTGAAACCCCTTCCCCGCACACTCAAACCTCTTCCCCACACACTGAAACCCATTCCCCACAGACTGAAACCACTTCCCGACACATTGAGACCTATTCCCCACACACTGACACCTCTTCCCCACACACTGAATCCCCTTATCTACACACTGAAACCACTTCCCCACAGACTGAAAGCTCCTCCCCACACACTGAAACCTCTTCCCCACAGAATGTAACGCATTCCCCACACAATGAAACCCATCCCCACACACTGAAACCTCATGCCCACACACTGAAACCCCTTCCCCACACACTGAAACCCCTTCACCGCACACTGAAACCCATCCCCACACACTGAAACCCCTACACAACACACTGAAACCCATCCCCACACACTGAAACATCTTCCCCACACACTGAAACCCCTTCCCCACACACTGAAACACATCCCCACACACTGAAACCCCTTCCCCACACACTGAAATCCATCCCCACACACTGAAACCCTTCCCCACACACTGAAACCTCTTCCCACACACTGAAAACTCTTCGCCACAGACTGAAACCCTTCCCCACACACTGAAACCTCTTCCCCGCACACTGAAACCCCTTCCCCACACACTGAATCCCCTTCACCACACACTGAAACCCCTTCCCCACACACTGAAGCCTCTTAACCTCACACTGAAACCTCTTCCCCACACACTGAAACCCCTTCAACACACACGGAAACCTCTTCCGCACAGACTGTAACCCCTTCCCCAGACATTCAAACCCATCCCCACACTCTGAAACCTCATGCCCACACACTGAAGCCCCTTACCCACACACGGAAACCCCTTCCCCACACACTGAAACCCATCCCCACACACTGAAACCTCTTCCCCACACACTGAAACCCCTTCCCCACACACTGAAACCCATCCCCACGCACTGAAATCCTTCCCCACACATTGAAAACTCTTCCCACACACTGAAACCTCTTCGCCACAGACTGAAACACATCCCCACACACTGAAACCTCTTCCCCACACACTGAAACCTCTTCCCCACACACAGAAACCCCTTCCCCGCACACTGAAACCTTTTCCTAAAGAATGAAACCCTTCCCCACACACTGAAACACCTTCCCCAGACACTGAAACCCATCCCCACACTCTGAAACCTCTTCCCCACAGACTGCAACCTCTTCCACACACACTGAAACCCCTTCCCCACACACTGAAACCCCTTCCCCGCACACTCAAACCTCTTCCCCACACACTGAAACCCATTCCCCACAGACTGAAACCACTTCCCGACACATTGAGACCTCTTCCCCACACACTGAAACCTCTTCCCCACACACTGAATCCCCTTATCCACACACTGAAACCACTTCCCCACAGACTGAAAGCTCCTCCCCACACACTGAAACCTCTTCCCCACAGAATGTAACGCATTCCCCACACAATGAAACCCATCCCCACACACTGAAACCTCATGCCCACACACTGAAACCCCTTCCCCACACACTGAAACCCCTTCACCACACACTGAAACCCATCCCCACACACTGAAACATCTTCCCCACACACTGAAACCCCTTCCCCACTCACTGAAACACATCCCCACGCACTGAAACCCCTTCCCCACAAACAGAAACCCAGCCCCACACACTGAAACCATTCCCCACACACTGAAACCTCTTGCCCACACACTGAAACCCCTTATCCAAACACTGAAACCACTTCCCCACAGACTGAAAGCTCTTCCCCTCACACTGAAACCTCTTCCCCAGAGACAGTAACGCATTCCGCACACACTGAAACCAATCCCCACACACTGAAACCTCATGCCCACACACTGAAACCCCTTCCCCACACACTGAAACCCGTTCACAACACACTGAAACCCATCCCCACACACTGAAACATCTTCCCCACACACTGAAACCCCTTCCCCAGACACTGAAACACATCCACACACACTGAAACCCCTTCCCCACACACTGAAATCCATCCCCACACACTGAAACCTCTTCCCACACAATGAAAACTCTTCGCCACAGACTGAAACCCATCCCCACACACTGAAACCTCTTCCCCACACACTGAAACCACTTCACCACACACTGAAACCCCTTACCCACACACTGAAACCTCTTCCCCACACACTGAAACCCCTTCCCCACAGACTGTAACCCCTTAACCTCACACTGAAACCTCTTCCCCACACACTGAAACCCCTTCCCAACACACTGAAACCTCTTCCGCACAGACTGTAACCCCTTCCCCAGACATTGAAACCCATCCCCACACTCTGAAACCTCATGCCCACACACTGAAACCCATTCCCCACACACTGAAACCCCTTCCCAAACACTGAAACCCATCCCCACACACTGAAACCTCTTCCCCACACACTGAAATCCTTCCCCACACATTGAAACCTCTTCCCACACACTGAAACCTCTTCGCCACAGACTGAAACCCTTCCCCACACACTGAAACCTCTTCCCCACACACTGAAACCTCTTCGCCACACACTGAAACCCCTCCCCCGCACACTGAAACCTTTCCCTAAAGAATGAAACCCTTCCCCACACACTGAAACCTCTCCGCCCCCACTGAAACCCCTTCCCCACACACTGAAACCTCTTCCCCACACACTGAAACCCCTTCCCCACAGACTGAAACCCATTCCTCACACCCTGAAATCACTTCCACACACACTGAAACCTCTTCCCCACACACAGAAAACCACTTCCCCACACACTGAAACCCCTTCCCCACACACTGAAACCTCTTCCCCTCACACTGAAACCCCTTCCCCACAGACTGAAACCCCTTAACCTCACACTGAAACCTCTTCCCCACACACTGAAACCCCTTCAACACACACGGAAACCTCTTCCGCACAGACTGTAACCCCTTCCCCAGACATTGAAACCCATCCCCACACACTGAAACCCCTTACCCACACACGGAAACCCCTTCCCCACACACTGAAACCCATCCCCACACACTGAAACCTCTTCCCCACACACTGAAAACCCTTCCCCACACACTGAAACCCATCCCCACACACTGAAATCCTTCCCCACACATTGAAAACTCTTCCCACACACTGAAACCTCTTCGCCACAGACTGAAACACTTCCCCACACACTGAAACCTCTTCCCCACACACTGAAACCTCTTCCCCACACACTGAAACCCCTTCCCCGCACACTGAAACCTTTTCCTAAAGAATGAACCCCTTCCCCACACACTGAAACACCTTCCCCAGACACTGAAACCCATCCCCACACACTGAAACCTCTTCCGCACAGACTGCAACCTCTTCCCCACACACTGAAACCCCTTCCCCACACACTGAAACCCCTTCCCCGCACACTCCAACCTCTTCCCCATACACTGAAACCCATTCCCCACAGACTGAAACCACTTCCCGACACATTGAGACCTCTTCCCCACACACTGAAACCTCTTCCCCACACACTGAATCCAATTATCCACACACTGAAACCACTTCCCCACAGACTGAAAGCTCCTCCCCACACACTGAAACCTCTTCCCCACAGAATGTAAGGCATTCCCCACACAATGAAACCCATCCCCACACACTGAAACCTCATGCCCACACACTGAAACCCCTTCCCCACACACTGAAACCCCTTCACCACACACTGAAACCCATCCCCACACACTGAAACATCTTCCCCACACACTGAAATCCCTTCCCCACTCACTGAAACACATCCCCACACACTGAAACCCCTTCCCCACAAATTGAAACCCATCCCCACACACTGAAACCATTCCCCACACACTGAAATCTCTTGCCCACACACTGAAACCCCTTATCCACACACTGAAACCACTTCCCCACAGACTGAAAGCTCTTCCCCTCACACTGAAACCTCTTCCCCACAGACTGTAAGGCATTCCGCACACACTGAAACCAATCCCCACACACTGAAACCTCATGCCCACACACAGAAACCCCTTCCCCACACACTGAAACCCCTTCACAACACACTGAAACCCATCCCCACACACTGAAACATCTTCCCCACACACTGAAACCCCTTCCCCACACACTGAAACACATCCCCACACACTGAAACCCCTTCCCCACACACTGAAATCCATCCCCACACACTGAAACCCTTCCCCACACACTGAAACCTCTTCCCACACACTGAAAACTCTTCGCCACAGACTGAAACACTTCCCCACACACTGAAACCTCTTCCCCGCACACTGAAACCCCTTCCCCACACACTGAATCCCCTTCACCACACACTGAAACCCCTTCCCCACACATTGAAGCCTCTTAACCTCACACTGAAACCTCTTCCCCACACACTGAAACCCCTTCAACACACACGGAAACCTCTTCCGCACAGACTGTAACCCCTTCCCCAGACATTGAAACCCATCCCCACACTCTGAAACCTCATGTCCACACACTGAAGCCCCTTACCCACACACGGAAACCCCTTCCCCACACACTGAAACCCATCCCCACACACTGAAACCTCTTCCCCACACACTGAAAACCCTTCCCCACACACTGAAACCCATCCCCACACACTGAGATCCTTCCCCACACATTGAAAACTCTTCCCACACACTGAAACCTCTTCGCCACAGACTGAAACACTTCCCCACACACTGAAACCTCTTCCCCACACACTGAAACCTCTTCCCCACACACTGAAACCCCTTCCCCGCACACTGAAACCTTTTCCTAAAGAATGAAACCCATCCCCACACACTGAAACCTCTTCCCCACAGACTGCAACCTCTTCCCCACACACTGAAACCCCTTTCCCACACACTGAAACCCCTTCCCCGCACACTCAAACCTCTTCCCCACACACTGAAACCCATTCCCCACAGACTGAAACCACTTCCCGACACATTGAGACCTCTTCCCCACACACTGACACCTCTTCCCCACACACTGAATCCCCTTATCTACACACTGAAACCACTTCCCCACAGACTGAAAGCTCCTCCCCACACATGAAACCTCTTCCCCACAGAATGTAACGCATTCCCCACACAATGAAACCCATCCCCACACACTGAAACATCATGCCCACACACTGAAACCCCTTCCCCACACACTGAAACCCCTTCACCACACACTGAAACCCATCCCCACACACTGAAACATCTTCCCCACACACTGAAACCCCTTCCCCACTCACTGAAACACATCCCCACACACTGAAACCCCTTCCCCACAAACTGAAACCCATCCCCACACACTGAAACCATTCCCCACACACTGAAACCTCTTGCCCACACACTGAAACCCCTTATCCACACAGTGAAACCACTTCCCCACAGACTGAAAGCTCTTCCCCTCACACTGAAACCTCTTCCCCACAGATTGTAACGCATTCCGCACACACTGAAACCAATCCCCACACACTGAAACCTCATGCCCACACACTGAAACCCCTTCCCCACACACTGAAACCCCTACACAACACACTGAAACCCATCCCCACACACTGAAACATCTTCCCCACACACTGAAACCCCTTCCCCACACACTGAAACACATCCCCACACACTGAAACCCCTTCCCCACACACTGAAATCCATCCCCACACACTGAAACCCTTCCCCACACACTGAAACCTCTTCCCACACACTGAAAACTCTTCGCCACAGACTGAAACCCTTCCCCACACACTGAAACCTCTTCCCCGCACACTGAAACCCCTTCCCCACACACTGAATCCCCTTCACCACACACTGAAACCCCTTCCCCACACACTGAAGCCTCTTAACCTCACTCTGAAACCTCTTCCCCACACACTGAAACCCCTTCAACACACACGGAAACCTCTTCCGCACAGACTGTAACCCCTTCCCCAGACATTCAAACCCATCCCCACACTCTGAAACCTCATGCCCACACACGGAAACCTCTTCCCCACACACTGAAACCCCTTCCCCACACACTGAAACCCATCCCCACGCACTGAAATCCTTCCCCACACATTGAAAACTCTTCCCACACACTGAAACCTCTTCGCCACAGACTGAAACACTTCCCCACACACTGAAACCTCTTCCCCACACACTGAAACCTCTTCCCCACACACTGAAACCCCTTCCCCGCACACTGAAACCTTTTCCTAAAGAATGAAACCCTTCCCCACACACTGAAACACCTTCCCCAGACACCGAAACCCATCCCCACACACTGAAACCTCTTCCCCACAGACTGCAACCTCTTCCACACACACTGAAACCCCTACCCCACACACTGAAACCCCTTCCCCGCACACTCAAACCTCTTCCCCACACACTGAAACCCATTCCCCACAGACTGAAACCACTTCCCGACACATTGAGACCTCTTCCCCACACACTGAAACCTCTTCCCCACACACTGAATCCCCTTATCCACACACTGAAACCACTTCCCCACAGACTGAAAGCTCCTCCCCACACACAGAAACCTCTTCCCCACAGAATGTAACGCATTCCCCACACAATGAAACCCATCCCCACACACTGAAACCTCATGCCCACACACTGAAACCCCTTCCCCACACACTGAAACCCCTTCACCACACACTGAAACCCATCCCCACACACTGAAACATCTTCCCCACACACTGAAACCCCTTCCCCACTCACTGAAACACATCCCCACGCACTGAAACCCCTTCCCCACAAACTGAAACCCATCCCCACACACTGAAACCATTCCCCACACACTGAAACCTCTTGCCCACACACTGAAACCCCTTATCCAAACACTGAAACCAATTCCCCACAGACTGAAAGCTCTTCCCCTCACACTGAAACCTCTTCCCCACAGACTGTAACGCATTCCGCACACACTGAAACCAATCACCACACCCTGAAACCTCATGCCCACACACTGAAACCCCTTCCCCACACACTGAAACCCCTTCACAACACACTGAAACCCATCCCCACACACTGAAACATTTTCCCCACACACTGAAACCCCTTCCCCACACACTGAAACACATCCCCACACACTGAAACCCCTTCCCCACACACTGAAATCCATCCCCACACACTGAAACCTCTTCCCACACACTGAAAACTCTTCGCCACAGACTGAAACCCTTCCCCACACACTGAAACCTCTTCCCCGCACACTGAAACCCCTGCCCCACACACTGAATCCCCTTCACCACACACTGAAACCCCTTCCCCACACACTGAAGCCTCTTCCCCACACACTGAAACCACTTCCCCACAGACTGAAACCCCTTCCACACACTCTGAAAGCTCTTCCACACACACTGAAACCTCTTCCCCACACACTGAAACCACTTCCCCAGACACTGAAACCTCTTCCCACACACTGAAAACTCTTCGCCACAGACTGAAACCCTTCCCCACACACTGAAACCTCTTCCCCGCACACTGAAACCCCTTCCCCACACACTGAATCCCCTTCACCACACACTGAAACCCCTTCCCCACACACTGAAGCCTCTTAACCTCACACTGAAACCTCTTCCCCACACACTGAAACCCCTTCAACACACACGGAAACCTCTTATGCACAGACTGTAACCCCTTCCCCAGACATTGAAACCCATCCCCACACACTGAAACCTCTTCCCCACACACTGAAAACCCTTCCCCACACACTGAAACCCATCCCCACACACTGAGATCCATCCCCACACATTGAAAACTCATCCCACACACTGAAACCTCTTCGCCACAGACTGAAACACTTCCCCACACACTGAAACCTCTTCCCCACACACTGAAACCTCTTCCCCACACACTGAAACCCCTTCCCCGCACACTGAAACCTTTTCCTAAAGAATGAAACCCTTCCCCACACACTGAAACACCTTCCCCAGACACTGAAACCCATCCCCACACACTGAAACCTCTTCCCCACAGACTGCAACCTCTTCCCCACACACTGAAACCCCTTCCCCACACACTGAAACCCCTTCCCCGCACACTCCAACCTCTTCCCCATACACTGAAACCCATTCCCCACAGACTGAAACCACTTCCCGACACATTGAGACCTCTTCCCCACACACTGAAACCTCTTCCCCACACACTGAATCCAATTATCCACACACTGAAATCTCTTCCCCACAGACTGAAAGCTCCTCCCCACACACTGAAACCTCTTCCCCACAGAATGTAAGGCATTCCCCACACAATGAAACCCATCCCCACACACTGAAACCTCATGCCCACACACTGAAACCCCTTCCCCACACACTGAAACCCCTTCACCACACACTGAAACCCATCCCCACACACTGAAACATCTTCCCCACACACTGAAATCCCTTCCCCACTCACTGAAACACATCCCCACACACTGAAACCCCTTCCCCACAAACTGAAACCCATACCCACACACTGAAACCATTCCCCACACACTGAAACCTCTTGCCCACACACTGAAACCCCTTATCCACAAACTGAAACCACTTCCCCACAGACTGAAAGCTCTTCCCCTCACACTGAAACCTCTTCCCCACAGACTGTAACGCATTCCGCACACACTGAAACCAATCCCCACACACTGAAACCTCATGCCCACACACAGAAACCCCTTCCCCACACACTGAAACCCCTTCACAACACACTGAAACCCATCCCCACACACTGAAACATCTTCCCCACACACTGAAACCCCTTCCCCACACACTGAAACACATCCCCACACACTGAAACCCCTTCCCCACACACTGAAATCCATCCCCACACACTGAAACCCTTCCCCACACACTGAAACCTCTTCCCACACACTGAAAACTCTTCGCCACAGACTGAAACACTTCCCCACACACTGAAACCTCTTCCCCGCACACTGAAACCCCTTCCCCACACACTGAATCCCCTTCACCACTCACTGAAACCCCTTCCCCACACATTGAAGCCTCTTAACCTCACACTGAAACCTCTTCCCCACACACTGAAACCCCTTCAACACACACGGAAACCTCTACCGCACAGACTGTAACCCCTTCCCCAGACATTGAAACCCATCCCCACACTCTGAAACCTCATGTCCACACACTGAAGCCCCTTACCCACACACGGAAACCCCTTCCCCACACACTGAAACCCATCCCCACACACTGAAACCTCTTCCCCACACACTGAAAACCCTTCCCCACACACTGAAACCCATCCCCACACACTGAAATCCTTCCCCACACATTGAAAACTCTTCCCACACACTGAAACCTCTTCGCCACAGACTGAAACACTTCCCCACACACTGAAACCTCTTCCCCACACACTGAAACCTCTTCCCCACACACTGAAACCCCTTCCCCGCACACTGAAACCTTTTCCTAAAGAATGAAACCCATCCCCACACACTGAAACCTCTTCCCCACAGACTGCAACCTCTTCCCCACACACTGAAACCCCTTTCCCACACACTGAAACCCCTTCCCCGCACACTCAAACCTCTTCCCCACACACTGAAACCCATTCCCCACAGACTGAAACCACTTCCCGACACATTGAGACCTCTTCCCCACACACTGACACCTCTTCCCCACACACTGAATCCCCTTATCTACACACTGAAACCACTTCCCCACAGACTGAAAGCTCCTCCCCACACATGAAACCTCTTCCCCACAGAATGTAACGCATTCCCCACACAATGAAACTCATCCCCACACACTGAAACATCATGCCCACACACTGAAACCCCTTCCCCACACACTGAAACCCCTTCACCACACACTGAAACCCATCCCCACACACTGAAACATCTTCCCCACACACTGAAACCCCTTCCCCACTCACTGAAACACATCCCCACACACTGAAACCCCTTCCCCACAAACTGAAACCCATCCCCACACACTGAAACCATTCCCCACACACTGAAACCTCTTGCCCACACACTGAAACCCCTTATCCACACAGTGAAACCACTTCCCCACAGACTGAAAGCTCTTCCCCTCACACTGAAACCTCTTCCCCACAGATTGTAACGCATTCCGCACACACTGAAACCAATCCCCACACACTGAAACCTCATGCCCACACACTGAAACCCCTTCCCCACACACTGAAACCCCTACACAACACACTGAAACCCATCCCCACACACTGAAACATCTTCCCCACACACTGAAACCCCTTCCCCACACACTGAAACACATCCCCACACACTGAAACCCCTTCCCCACACAATGAAATCCATCCCCACACACTGAAACCCTTCCCCACACACTGAAACCTCTTCCCACACACTGAAAACTCTTCGCCACAGACTGAAACCCTTCCCCACACACTGAAACCTCTTCCCCGCACACTGAAACCCCTTCCCCACACACTGAATCCCCTTCACCACACACTGAAACCCCTTCCCCACACACTGAAGCCTCTTAACCTCACTCTGAAACCACTTCCCCACACACTGAAACCCCTTCAACACACACGGAAACCTCTTCCGCACAGACTGTAACCCCTTCCCCAGACATTCAAACCCATCCCCACACTCTGAAACCTCATGCCCACACACGGAAACCTCTTCCCCACACACTGAAACCCCTTCCCCACACACTGAAACCCATCCCCACGCACTGAAATCCTTCCCCACACATTGAAAACTCTTCCCACACACTGAAACCTCTTCGCCACAGACTGAAACGCTTCCCCACACACTGAAACCTCTTCCCCACACACTGAAACCTCTTCCCCACACACTGAAACCCCTTCCCCGCACACTGAAACCTTTTCCTAAAGAATGAAACCCTTCCCCACACACTGAAACACCTTCCCCAGACACCGAAACCCATCCCCACACACTGAAACCTCTTCCCCACAGACTGCAACCTCTTCCACACACACTGAAACCCCTACCCCACACACTGAAACCCCTTCCCCGCACACTCAAACCTCTTCCCCACACACTGAAACCCATTCCCCACAGACTGAAACCACTTCCCGACACATTGAGACCTCTTCCCCACACACTGAAACCTCTTCCCCACACACTGAATCCCCTTATCCACACACTGAAACCACTTCCCCACAGACTGAAAGCTCCTCCCCACACACAGAAACCTCTTCCCCACAGAATGTAACGCATTCCCCACACAATGAAACCCATCCCCACACACTGAAACCTCATGCCCACACACTGAAACCCCTTCCCCACACACTGAAACCCCTTCACCACACACTGAAACCCATCCCCACACACTGAAACATCTTCCCCACACACTGAAACCCCTTCCCCACTCACTGAAACACATCCCCACGCACTGAAACCCCTTCCCCACAAACTGAAACCCATCCCCACACACTGAAACCATTCCCCACACACTGAAACCTCTTGCCCACACACTGAAACCCCTTATCCAAACACTGAAACCAATTCCCCACAGACTGAAAGCTCTTCCCCTCACACTGAAACCTCTTCCCCACAGACTGTAACGCATTCCGCACACACTGAAACCAATCCCCACACCCTGAAACCTCATGCCCACACACTGAAACCCCTTCCCCACACACTGAAACCCCTTCACAACACACTGAAACCCATCCCCACACACTGAAACATTTTCCCCACACACTGAAACCCCTTCCCCACACACTGAAACACATCCCCACACACTGAAACCCCTTCCCCACACACTGAAATCCATCCCCACACACTGAAACCTCTTCCCACACACTGAAAACTCTTCGCCACAGACTGAAACCCTTCCCCACACACTGAAACCTCTTCCCCGCACACTGAAACCCCTGCCCCACACACTGAATCCCCTTCACCACACACTGAAACCCCTTCCCCACACACTGAAGCCTCTTCCCCACACACTGAAACCACTTCCCCACAGACTGAAACCCCTTCCACACACTCTGAAAGCTCTTCCACACACACTGAAACCTCTTCCCCACACACTGAAACCACTTCCCCAGACACTGAAACCTCTTCCCACACACTGAAAACTCTTCGCCACAGACTGAAACCCTTCCCCACACACTGAAACCTCTTCCCCGCACACTGAAACCCCTTCCCCACACACTGAATCCCCTTCACCACACACTGAAACCCCTTCCCCACACACTGAAGCCTCTTAACCTCACACTGAAACCTCTTCCCCACACACTGAAACCCCTTCAACACACACGGAAACCTCTTCTGCACAGACTGTAACCCCTTCCCCAGACATTGAAACCCATCCCCACACACTGAAACCTCTTCCCCACACACTGAAAACCCTTCCCCACACACTGAAACCCATCCCCACACACTGAGATCCATCCCCACACATTGAAAACTCATCCCACACACTGAAACCTCTTCGCCACAGACTGAAACACTTCCCCACACACTGAAACCTCTTCCCCACACACTGAAACCTCTTCCCCACACACTGAAACCCCTTCCCCGCACACTGAAACCTTTTCCTAAAGAATGAAACCCTTCCCCACACACTGAAACACCTTCCCCAGACACTGAAACCCATCCACACACACTGAAACCTCTTCCCCACAGACTGCAACCTCTTCCCCACACACTGAAACCCCTTCCCCACACACTGAAACCCCTTCCCCGCACACTCAAACCTCTTCCCCACACACTGAAACCCATTCCCCACAAACTGAAACCACTTCCCGACACATTGAGACCTCTTCCCCACACACTGACACCTCTTCCCCACACACTGAATCCCCTTATCTACACACTGAAACCACTTCCCACAGACTGAAATCTCCTCCCCACACACTGAAACCTCTTCCCCACAGAATGTAACGCATTCCCCACACAATGAAACCCATCCCCACACACTGAAACCTCATGCCCACACACTGAAACCCCTTCCCCACACACTGAAACCCCTTCACCACACACTGAAACCCATCCCCACACACTGAAACCCCTACACTACACACTGAAAACCATCCCCACACACTGAAACATCTTCCCCACACACTGAAACCCCTTCCCCACACACTGAAACCCCTTCCCCACACACTGAAATCCATCCCCACACACTGAAACCCTTCCCCACACACTGAAACCTCTTCCCACACACTGAAAACTCTTCGCCACAGACTGAAACCCTTCCCCACACACTGAAACCTCTTCCCCGCACACTGAAACCCCTTCCCCACACACTGAATCCCCTTCACCACACACTGAAACCCCTTCCCCACACACTGAAGCCTCTTAACCTCACACTGAAACCTCTTCCCCACACACTGAAACCCCTTCAACACACACGGAAACCTCTTCCGCACAGACTGTAACCCCTTCCCCAGACATTCAAACCCATCCCCACACTCTGAAACCTCATGCCCACACACTGAAGCCCCTTACCCACACACGGAAACCCCTTCCCCACACACTGAAACCCATCCCCACACACTGAAACCTCTTCCCCACACACTGAAACCCCTTCCCCACACACTGAAAACCATCCCCACGCACTGAAACCCTTCCCCACACATTGAAAACTCTTCCCACACACTGAAACCTCTTCGCCACAGACTGAAACACATCCCCACACACTGAAACCTCTTCCCCACACACTGAAACCTCTTCCCCACACACTGAAACCCCTTCCCCGCACACTGAAACCTTTTCCTAAAGAATGAAACCCTTCCCCACACACTGAAACACCTTCCCCAGACACTGAAACCCATCCCCACACTCTGAAACCTCTTCCCCACAGACTGCAACCTCTTCCACACACACTGAAACACCTTCCCCACACACTGAAACCCCTTCCCCGCACACTCAAACCTCTTCCCCACACACTGAAACCCATTCCCCACAGACTGAAACCACTTCCCGACACATTGAGAACTCTTCCCCACACACTGAAACCTCTTCCCCACACACTGAAACCCCTTATCCACACACTGAAACCACTTCCCCACACACTGAAAGCTCCTCCCCACACACTGAAACCTCTTCCCCACAGAATGTAACGCATTCCCCACACAATGAAACCCATCCCCACACACTGAAACCTCATGCCCACACACTGAAACCCCTTCCCCACACACTGAAACCCCTTCACCACACACTGAAACCCATCCCCACACACTGAAACATCTTCCCCACACACTGAAACCCCTTCCCCACTCACTGAAACACATCCCCACGCACTGAAACCCCTTCCCCACAAACTGAAACCCATCCCCACACACTGAAACCATTCCCCACACACTGAAACCTCTTGTCCACACACTGAAACCCCTTATCCAAACACTGAAACCACTTCCCCCAGACTGAAAGCTCTTCCCCTCACACTGAAACCTCTTCCCCACAGACTGTAACGCATTCCACACACACTGAAACCAATCCCCACACACTGAAACCTCATGCCCACACACTGAAACCCCTTCCCCACACACTGAAACACCTTCACAACACACTGAAACCCATCCCCACACACTGAAACATCTTCCCCACACACTGAAACCCCTTCCCCACACACTGAAACACATCCCCACACACTGAAACCCCTTCCCCACACACTGAAATCCATCCCCACACACTGAAACCTCTTCCCACACACTGAAAACTCTTCGCCACAGACTGAAACCCATCCCCACACACTGAAAACTCTTCCCCGCACACTGAAACCCCTTCCCCACACACTGAATCCCCTTCACCACACACTGAAACCCCTTCCCCACACACTGAAGCCTCTTCCCCACACACTGAAACCACTTCCCCACAGACTGAAACCCCTTCCACACACTCTGAAAGCTCTTCCACACACACTGAAACCTCTTCCCCACACACTGAAACCACTTCCCCAGACACTGAAACCCCTTCCCCACACACTGAAAACTCTTCCCCACACACTGAAACCCCTTCCCCACAGACTGAAACCCCTTAACCTCACACTGAAACCTCTTCCCCACACACTGAAACCCCTTCCCCACACACTGAAACCCCTTCCGCACGCACTGAAACCCCTTTATCCCACACTGAAACCCGTTCCCCACACACTGAAACCCATCCCCACACACTGAAACCTCATGCCCACACATTGAAACCCCTTCCCCACACACTGAGACACCTTAACCAAACACTGAAACCCATCCCCACGCACTGACACATCTTCCCCACACACTGAAACCCCTTCCCCACACACTGAAACACATCCCCACACACTGACAACCCTTCCCCACACACTGAAACCCTTCCTCACATACTGAAACCCTTCCTCACACACTGAAACCACTTCCCAAACACTGAAAACTCTTCGCCACAGACTGAAACGCTTCCCCACACACTGAAACCTCTTCCCCACACACTGAATCCCCTTCACCAAACACTGAAACCCCATCCCCACACACTGAAGCCTCTTCCCCACACACTGAAACCACTTCCCCACAGACTGAAACCCCTTCCCCACACTCTGAAACCTCTTCCACACACACTGAATCCTCTTCCATACACACTGAAACCACTTCCCCACACACTGAAACCCCTTCCCGACACACGGAAACCTCTTCCCAACACACTGAAACCCCTTCCCCACAGACTGAAACCCATTCCTCACACTCTGAAACCTCTTCCACACACAAAAAAACCACTTCCCCACACACTGAAACCCCTTCCCCACACACTGAAACCTCTTCCCCACACACTGAAACCCCTTCCCCACAGACTGTAACCCCTTAACCTCACACTGAAACCTCTTCCCCACACACTGAAACCCCTTCACCACACACTGAAACCTCTTCCGCACAGACTGTAACCCCTTCCCCAGACATTGAAAACCATCCCCACACTCTGAAAACTCATGCCCACACACTGAAACCCCTTCCCCACACACTGAAACCCATCCCCACACACTGAAACCTCTTCCCCACACACTGAAACCCCTTCCCCACACACTGAAACCCATCCCCACACACTGAAACTCATCCCCACACACTGAAATCCTTCCCCACACATTGAAACCTCTTCCCACACATTGAAACCTCTTCGCCACAGACTGAAACCCTTCCCCACACACTGAAACCTCTTCCCCACACACTGGAACCTCTTCCCCACACACTGAAAACCCTTCCCCGCACACTGAAACCTTTCTCTAAAGACTGAAATCCTTCCCCACACATTGAAACCTCTTCCCACACACTGAAATCTCTTCGCCACAGACTGAAACCCTTCCCCACACACTGAAACCTCTTCCCCACACACTGGAACCTCTTCCCCACACACTGAAAACCCTTCCCCGCACACTGAAACCTTTCTCTAAAGACTGAAACCCTTCCCCGCACACTGAAACCTTTTCCTAAAGAATGAAACCCTTCCCCACACATTGAAACCCCTTCCCCAGACACTGAAACCCATCCCCACACACTGAAACCTCTTCCCCACACACTGGAACCTCTTCCCCATACACTGAAAACCCTTATCCGCACACTGAAACCTTTCTCTAAAGACTGAAACACCTTCCCCACACTCTGAAACCTCTTCCACACACAAAAAAACCTCTTCCCCAAACACTGAAACCACTTCCCCACACTCTGAAACCCCTTCCCCACACACTGAAACCTCTTCCCCACACACTGAAACCCCTTCCCCACAGACTGTAACCCCTTAACCTCACACTGAAAGCCATCCCCACACACTGAAACCTCTCCCCCCCCACTGAAACCCCTTCCCCACACACTGAAACCTCTTCCCCACACACTGAAACCCCTTCCCCACAGAGTGAAAACCCTTCCCCGCACTCGGAAATCACTTCCACACACACTGAAACCTCTTCCCCACACACGGAAACCACTTCCCCACACACTGAAAACCCTTCCCCACACACTGAAACCTCTTCCCCACACACTGAAACACCTTCCCCACAGACTGAAACCCCTTAACCTCACACAGAAACCTCTTCCCACACACTGAAACCCCTTCCCCACACACGGAAACCTCTTCCGCACAGACTGTAACCCCTTCCCCAGACATTGAAACCCATCCCCACACTCTGAAACCTCATGCCCACACACTGAAACCCCTTCCCCACACACGGAAACCCCTTCCCCACACACTGAAACCCATCCCCACACACTGAAACCTCTTCCCCACACACTGAAACCCCTTCTCCACACACTGAAACCCATCCCCACACACTGAAACTCATCCCCACACACTGAAACTCATCCCCACACACTGAAATCCTTCCCCACACATTGAAACCTCTTCCCACACACTGAAACCTCTTCCCCACAGACTGAAACCCTTCCCCACACACTGAAACATCTTCCCCACACACTGAAACCTCATCCCCACACACAGAAACCCCTTCCCCGCACACTGAAACCTTTTCCTAAAGACTGAAACCCTTCCCCACACACTGAATCCCCTTCACCACACACTGAAACCCCTTCCCCACACACTGAAGCCTCTTCCCCACACACTGAAACCACTTCCCCACAGACTGAAACCCCTTCCACACACTCTGAAACCCCTTCCCCACACACTGAAAACTCTTCCCCACACACTGAAACCCCTTCCCCACAGACTGAAACCCCTTAACCTCACACTGAAACCTCTTCCCCACACACTGAAACCCCTTCCCCACTCACTGAAACTTCTTCCCCACACACTGAAACCCCTTCCGCACACACTGAAACCCCTTTATCCCACACTGAAACCCGTTCCCCACACACTTAAACCCATCCCCACACACTGAAACCTCATGCCCACACATTGAAACCCCTTCCCCACACACTGAAACCCCTTTACCACACACTGAAACCCATCCCCACACACTGAAACCCCTTCCACACACACTGAAACACATCCCCACACACTGAAACCCCTTCCCCACACACTGAAACCCATCCCCACAAACTGAAACCCTTCCTCACACACTGAAACCACTTCACACACACTGAAAACTCTTCGCCAAAGACTGAAACGCTTCCCCACACACAGACACCTCTTCCCCACACACTGAAACCTCTTCCCCACACACTGAAACCCCTTCCCCGCACACTGAAACCTCTTCCCCACACACTGAATCCCCTTCACCAAAAAATGAAATCCCTTCCCCACACACTGAAGCCTCTTCCTCACACACTGAAACCACTTCCCCACAGACTGAAACCCCTTCCCCACACTCTGAAACCTCTTCCACACACACTGAAACCTCTTCCCCACACACTGAAACCACTTCCCCACACACTGAAACCCCTTCCCGACACACGGAAACCTCTTCCCAACACACTGAAACCCCTTCCCCACAGACTGAAACCCCTTCCCCACACTCTGAAACCTCTTCCACACACACTGAAACCACTTCGCACACACTGAAAACTCTTCGCCACAGACTGAAACGCTTCCCCACATACTGAAACCTCTTCCCCACACACTGAAACCTCTTCCCCACACACTGAAACCCCTTCCCCGCACACTGAAACCTCTTCCCCACACACTGAATCCCCTTCACCAAAAAATGAAACCCCTTCCCCACACACTGAAGCCTCTTCCCGACACACTGAAACCACTTCCCCACAGACTGAAACCCCTTCCCCACACTCTGAAACCTCTTCCACACACACTGAAACCTCTTCCCCACACACTGAAACCACTTCCCCACACACTGAAACCCCTTCCCGACACACGGAAACCTCTTCCCAACATACTGAAACCCCTTCCCCACAGACTGAAACCCCTTCCCCACACTCTGAAACCTCTTCCACACACAAAAAAACCTCTTCCCCACACACTGAAACCACTTCCCCACACACTGAAACCCCTTCCCCACACACTGAAACCTCTTCCCCACACACTGAAACCCCTTCCCCACAGACTGTAACCCCTTAACCTCACACTGAAACCTCTTCCCCACACACTGAAACCCCTTCCCCACTCACTGAAACCTCATCCGCACAGACTGTAACCCCTTCCCCAGACATTGAAACCCATCCCCACACACTGAAACCTCATGCCCAAACACTGAAACCCCTTCCCCACACACTGAAACCCCTTCCCCACACACTGGAACCCATCCCCACACACTGAAACCTCTTCCCCACACACTGAAACCCCTTCCCCACACACTGAAACCCATCCCCACACACTGAAACTCATCCCCACACACTGAAATCCTTCCCCACACATTGAAACCTCTTCCCACACACTGAAACCTCTTCGCCACAGACTGAAACCCTTCCCCACACACTGAAACCTCTTCCCCACACACTGAAAACCCTTCCCCGCACACTGAAACCTTTCTCTAAAGACTGAAATCCTTCCCCACACATTGAAACCTCATCCCACACACTGAAACCACTTCGCCACAGACTGAAACCCTTCCCCACACACTGAAACCTCTTCCCCACACACTGGAACCTCTTCATCACACACTGAAAACCCTTCCCCGCACACTGAAACCTTTTCCTAAAGAATGAAACCCTTCCCCACACACTGAAACACCTTCCCCACACACAGAAAGACATCCCCACACACTGAAACCTCTCCCCCCCACATTGAAACCCCTTCCCCAGACACTGAAACCCATCCCCACACACTGAAACCTCTTCCCCACACAGTGGAACCTCTTCCCCACACACTGAAAACCCTTCCCCGCACACTGAAACCTTTCTCTAAACAGTGAAACCCCTTCCCCACACACTGAAACACATCCCCACTCACTGAAACCACTTCCCCACACACTGAAAGCTCTTC
Organism: Heterodontus francisci; assembly: GCF_036365525.1. Lineage (NCBI taxonomy): Eukaryota > Metazoa > Chordata > Chondrichthyes > Heterodontiformes > Heterodontidae > Heterodontus > Heterodontus francisci. The sequence continues at coordinate 3,782,589 of NC_090395.1, read as the reverse complement.
CCCTCACACTGAAACCTCTTCCCCACAGAATGCAACGCATTCCCCACACACTGAAACCCATCCCCACACACTGAAACCTCATGCCCACACACTGAAACCCCATCCCCACACACTGAAACCCCTTCACAACACACTGAAACCCATCCCCACACACTGAAACATCTTCCCCACACACTGAAACCCCTTCCCCACACACGGAAACACATCCCTACACACTGAAGCCCCTTCCCCACACACTCAAACCCATCCCCACACACTGAAACCCTTCCCCACACACTGAAAGCTCTTCCCACACACTGAAAACTCTTCGCCACAGACTGAAACCCTTCCCCGCACACTGAAACCTCTTCCCCGCACACTGAAACCCCTTCCCCACACACTGAATCCCCTTCACCACACACTGAAACCCCTTCGCACACACTGAAGCCTCTTCCCCACACACTGAAGCCTCTTTATCACACACTGAAACCACTTCCCCACAGACTGAAACCCCTTCCACACACTCTGAAAGCTCTTCCACACACACTGAAACCTCTTCCCCCCACACTGAAACCACTTCCCCAGACACTGAAACCCCTTCCCCACACACTGAAACCTCTTCCCCACACACTGAAACCCCTTCCCCACAGACTGAAACCCCTTAACCTCACACTGAAACCTCTTCCCCACGCACTGAAATCCCTTCCCCACACACTGAAACCTGTTCCCCACACACTGAAACCCCTTCCGCACACACTGAAACCCCTTTCCCCCACACTGAAACCCGTTCCCCACACACTGAAACCCATCCCCACACACTGAAACCTCTTCCCCACACAGTGAAACCCCTTCCCCACACACTGAAACCCGTCCCAACACATTGAAACCCATTCCCACACACTGAAACATCTTCCCCACACACTGAAAGCTCTTCCCCACAGACTGAAACCCTTCCACACACACTGAAACCTCTTCCCCACGCACTGAAACCCCTTCCCCACGCACTGAAACCTCTTCCACACATACTGAAACCTCTTCCCCACACACTGAAACTCCTTCCCCACGCACTGAAACATCTTCCACACACACTGAAACCTCTTCCCCACACACTGAAACCCATCCCCAAAAACTGAAACACATCCCCACAGGCTGCAACCACTTCCCCACACACTGAAACCCATCCCACACACTGAAACATCTTCCACACACACTGAAACCTTTCCCGACAGACTGAAACCCTTCCCCACACACTGAAACTTCTTCCCCACACACTGAAACACGTTCCCCACAAATAGAAAGCCATCCCCACACACTGAAATCTCTTCCCCACACACTGAAACCCATTCCCCAGAAACTGAAACCCATCCCCACACACTGAACCCTCTTCCCCACACACTGCAACCTCTTCCCCACACACTGAATCCCCTTCCCCACACACTGAAACCCCTTCCCCACACTCTGAAACCTCATCCCCACAGACTGTAACCCATTCCCCACACACTGAAACCCATCCCCACACACTTAAACCTCATGCCCACACACTGAAACACCTTCCCCACTCACTGAAACCCCTTCCCCACACACTGAAACACATCCCCACACACTGAAACCTCTTCCCCACACACTGAAACCTCTTCCCCACACACTGAAACCCCTTCCCCACAGACTGAAACCCCTTTACCTCACACTGAAACCCATCCGCACACACTGAAACCCCTTCCCCTCACACTGAAACCTCTTCCCCTCACACTGAAACCCCTTCCGCACTCACTGAAACCCCTTCCCCACACACTGAAACCCATCGCCACACACTGAATCCCATCCCCACGCACTGAAACCTTTTCCCCACACACGGAAAAATCTTCCCCACAGACTGAAACCCTTCCCTACACACTGAAACCTCTTCTCCACACACTGTAACTACTTCGCGACGCACTGAAACCTCTTCCACACACACTGAAACCTCTTCGCACACACTGAAACATCTTCCCCACAATTTGAAACTTCTTAAACACGCACTGAAACCCATCCCCACACACTGAACCCCTTCCACACACACTGAAAGATCTTCCACACACACTGAAACCCCTTCCCCACGAACTGAAAACCCTTCCCCACACACTGAAACCCATCCCACACACTGAGACCTTTTCCACACACACTGAAACCTTTCCCTCCAGACTGAAACCCTTCCCCACACACTGAAACCTCTTCCCCACACACTGAAACACCTTCCCCACAAACAGAAAGCCATCCCCACACACTGAAATCTCTTCCCCACACAGTGAAACCCCTTCCCCAGACACTGAAATCCATCCCCACACACTGAACCCTCTTCCCCACACACTGCAACCTCGTCCCCACACACTGAAACCCCTTCCCCACACACTGAAACCTCTTCCACACACACTGAAACCCATCCCCACACACTGAAACCCCTTCCCCACACACTGAAACCTCTGCCCCACACACTGAAACCCCTTTCCCACAGACTGGAACCCCTTAACCTCAAACTGAAACCTCTTCCGCACACCTTGAAACCCCTTCCCCACACACTGAAACCTCTTCCCCACACACTGAAACCCCTTCCCCATACACTGAAACCCCTTTCCCCCAAACTAAAACCCGTTCCCCACACACTGAAACCCATCCCCACACACTGAAACCTCTTCCCCACACAGTGAAACCCCTTCCCCACACACTGAAACCCATCCCCACACATTGAAACCCTTCCCCACACACTGAAACCCCTTCCACACACACTGAAAGATCTTCCACACACACTGAAACCTCTTCCCCGCACACTGAAACCCCTTCCCCACACACTGAAACCCCTTCCCCACACACTGAAGCCTCTTCCCCACACACTGAAACCACTTCCCCACAGACTGAAACCCCTTCCACACACTCTGAAAGCTCTTCCACACACACTGAAACCTCTTCCCCACACACTGAAACCTCTTCCCCAGACACTGAAACCCCTTCCCCACACACTGAAACCTCTTCCCCACACACTGAAACCCCTTCCCCACAGACGGAAACCCCTTAATCTCGCACTGAAACCTCGTCCCCACACACTGAAATCCCTTCCCCACACACTGAAACCTGTTCCCCACACACTGAAACCCCTTCCGCACACACTGAAACCCCTTCCCCACACAGTGAAACCCCTTCCCCACACACTGAAACCCATCCCCACACATTGAAACCCATCCCCACACACTGAAACATCTTCCCCACACACTGAAACCCCTTCCCCATACACTGAAACCCCTTTCCCCCAAACTGAAACCCGTTCCCCACACACTGAAACCCATCCCCACACACTGAAACCTCTTCCCCACACAGTGCAACCCCTTCCCCACACACTGAAACCCATCCCCACACATTGAAACCCATCCCCACACACTGAAACCCCTTCCACACACACTGAAAGATCTTCCACACACACTGAAACCTCTTCCCCGCACACTGAAACCCCTTCCCCACACACTGAAACCCCTTCCCCACACACTGAAGCCTCTTCCCCACACACTGAAACCACTTCCCCACAGACTGAAACCCCTTCCACACACTCTGAAAGCTCTTCCACACACACTGAAACCTCTTCCCCACACACTGAAACCTCTTCCCCAAACACTGAAACCCCTTCCCCACACACTGAAACCTCTTCCCCACACACTGAAACCCCTTCCCCACAGACGGAAACCCCTTAACCTCACACTGAAACCTCGTCCCCACACACTGAAATCCCTTCCCCACACACTGAAACCTGTTCCCCACACACTGAAACCCCTTCCGCACACACTGAAACCCCTTCCCCACACAGTGAAACCCCTTCCCCACACACTGAAACCCATCCCCACACATTGAAACCCATCCCCACACACTGAAACATCTTCCCCACACACTGAAACCCCTTCCCCATACACTGAAACCCCTTTCCCCCAAACTGAAACCCGTTCCCCACACACTGAAACCCATCCCCACACACTGAAATCTCTTCCCCACACAGTGCAACCCCTTCCCCACACACTGAAACCCATCCCCACACATTGAAACCCATCCCCACACACTGAAACCCCTTCCACACACACTGAAAGATCTTCCACACACACTGAAACCTCTTCCCCGCACACTGAAACCCCTTCCCCACACACTGAAACCCCTTCCCCACACACTGAAGCCTCTTCCCCACACACTGAAACCACTTCCCCACAGACTGAAACCCCTTCCACACACTCTGAAAGCTCTTCCACACACACTGAAACCTCTTCCCCACACACTGAAACCTCTTCCCCAAACACTGAAACCCCTTCCCCACACACTGAAACCTCTTCCCCACACACTGAAACCCCTTCCCCAGAGGCTGAAACCACTTCCCCACACACTGAAACCCATCCCACACACTGAAACATCTTCCACACACACTGAAAAATTTCCCTACAGACTGAAACCCTTCCCCACACACTGAAACTTCTTCCCCACACACTGAAACACCTACCCACAAACAGAAAGCCATCCCCACACACTGAAATCTCTTCCCCACACACTGAAACCCCTTCCCCAGACACTGAAACCCATCCCCACACACTGAACCCTCTTCCCCACACACTGCAACCTCTTCCCCACACACTGAAACCCCTTCCCCACACACTGAAACCCCTTCCCCACACACTGAAACCCCTTCCTCACACTCTGAAACCCCATCCCCACAGACTGTAACCCATTCCCCACACACTGAAACCCATCCCCACACACTGAAACCTCATGCCCACACACTGAAACACCTTCCCCACTCACTGAAACCCCTTCCCCACACACTGAAACACATCCCCACACACTGAAACCTCTTCCCCACACACTGAAACCTCTTCCCCACACACTGAAACCCCTTCCCCACAGACTGAAACCCCTTTACCTCACACTGAAACCCATCCGCACACACTGAAACCCCTTCCCCACACACTGAAACCTCTTCCCCTCACACTGAAACCCCTTCCGCACTCTCTGAAACCCCTTCCCCACACACTGAAACCCATCGCCACACACTGAATCCCATCCCCACGCACTGAAACCTCTTCCCCACACACGGAAAGCTCTTCCCCACAGACTGAAACCCTTCCCTACACACTGAAACCTCTTCTCCACACACTGTAACTACTTCGCGACGCACTGAAACCTCTTCCACACACACTGAAACCTCTTCCCACACACTGAAACATCTTCCCCACAATTTGAAACTTCTTAAACACGCACTGAAACCCATCCCCACACACTGAAACCCCTTCCACACACACTGAAAGATCTTCCACACACACTGAAACCCCTTCCCCACGAACTGAAAACCCTTCCCCACACACTGAAACCCATCCCACACACTGAGACCTTTTCCACACACACTGAAACCTTTCCCTCCAGACTGAAACCCTTCCCCACACACTGAAACCTCTTCCCCACACACTGAAGCACCTTCCCCACAAACAGAAAGCCATCCCCACACACTGAAATCTCTTCCCCACACAGTGAAACCCCTTTCCCAGACACTGAAATCCATCAACACAAACTGAACCCTCTTCCCCACACGCTGCAACCTCTTCCCCACACACTGAAACCCCTTCCCCACACACTGAAACCTCTTCCGCACACACTGAAACCCCTTCCCCATACACTGAAACCCCTTTCCCCCAAACTGAAACCCGTTCCCCACACACTGAAACCCATCCCCACACACTGAAACATCTTCCCCACACAGTGAAACCCCTTGCCCACACACTGAAACCCATCCCCACACATTGAAACCCATCCCCACAACTGAAACCCCTTCCACACACACTGAAAGATCTTCCACAAACACTGAAACCCCTTCCCCACGAACTGAAACCCCTTCCCCACACACTGAAACCCATCCCACGCAATGAAACCTCTTCCACACACACTGAAACCTCTTCCCACACACTGAAACCTCTTCCCCACACGCTGAAACTTCTTCCACACGCACTGAAACCCATCCCCACACACTGAAACGCCTTCCACCCACACTGAAATATCTTCCACACACACTGAAACCCCTTCCCCACAGACGGAAACCCCTTAACCTCACACTGAAACCTCGTCCCCACACACTGAAATCCCTTCCCCACACACTGAAACCTGTTCCCCACACACTGAAACCCCTTCCGCACACACTGAAACCCCTTCCCCACACAGTGAAACCCCTTCCCCACACACTGAAACCCATCCCCACACATTGAAACCCATCCCCACACACTGAAACATCTTCCCCACACTCTGAAACCTCTTCCCCACGCACTGAAACCACTTCCCCACACACTGAAACCCCTTCCCCACACACTGAAACCTCTTCCACACACACTGAAACCCATCCCCACACACTGAAACCCCTTCCCCACACACTGAAACCTCTTCCCCACACACTGAAACCCCTTTCCCACAGACTGGAACCCCTTAACCTCAAACTGAAACCTCTTCCGCACACCTTGAAACCCCTTCCCCACACACTGAAACCTCTTCCCCACACACTGAAACCCCTTCCCCATACACTGAAACCCCTTTCCCCCAAACTGAAACCCGTTCCCCACACACTGAAACCCATCCCCACACACTGAAACCTCTTCCCCACACAGTGAAACCCCTTCCCCACACACTGAAACCCATCCCCACACATTGAAACCCTTCCCCACACACTGAAACCCCTTCCACACACACTGAAAGATCTTCCACACACACTGAAACCTCTTCCCCGCACACTGAAACCCCTTCCCCACACACTGAAACCCCTTCCCCACACACTGAAGCCTCTTCCCCACACACTGAAACCACTTCCCCACAGACTGAAACCCCTTCCACACACTCTGAAAGCTCTTCCACACACACTGAAACCTCTTCCCCACACACTGAAACCTCTTCCCCAGACACTGAAACCCCTTCCCCACACACTGAAACCTCTTCCCCACACACTGAAACCCCTTCCCCACAGACGGAAACCCCTTAACCTCGCACTGAAACCTCGTCCCCACACACTGAAATCCCTTCCCCACACACTGAAACCTGTTCCCCACACACTGAAACCCCTTCCGCACACACTGAAACCCCTTCCCCACACAGTGAAACCCCTTCCCCACACACTGAAACCCATCCCCACACATTGAAACCCATCCCCACACACTGAAACATCTTCCCCACACACTGAAACCCCTTCCCCATACACTGAAACCCCTTTCCCCCAAACTGAAACCCGTTCCCCACACACTGAAACCCATCCCCACACACTGAAACCTCTTCCCCACACAGTGCAACCCCTTCCCCACACACTGAAACCCATCCCCACACATTGAAACCCATCCCCACACACTGAAACCCCTTCCACACACACTGAAAGATCTTCCACACACACTGAAACCTCTTCCCCGCACACTGAAACCCCTTCCCCACACACTGAAACCCCTTCCCCACACACTGAAGCCTCTTCCCCACACACTGAAACCACTTCCCCACAGACTGAAACCCCTTCCACACACTCTGAAAGCTCTTCCACACACACTGAAACCTCTTCCCCACACACTGAAACCTCTTCCCCAAACACTGAAACCCCTTCCCCACACACTGAAACCTCTTCCCCACACACTGAAACCCCTTCCCCACAGACGGAAACCCCTTAACCTCACACTGAAACCTCGTCCCCACACACTGAAATCCCTTCCCCACACACTGAAACCTGTTCCCCACACACTGAAACCCCTTCCGCACACACTGAAACCCCTTCCCCACACAGTGAAACCCCTTCCCCACACACTGAAACCCATCCCCACACATTGAAACCCATCCCCACACACTGAAACATCTTCCCCACACACTGAAACCCCTTCCCCATACACTGAAACCCCTTTCCCCCAAACTGAAACCCGTTCCCCACACACTGAAACCCATCCCCACACACTGAAACCTCTTCCCCACACAGTGCAACCCCTTCCCCACACACTGAAACCCATCCCCACACATTGAAACCCATCCCCACACACTGAAACCCCTTCCACACACACTGAAAGATCTTCCACACACACTGAAACCTCTTCCCCGCACACTGAAACCCCTTCCCCACACACTGAAACCCCTTCCCCACACACTGAAGCCTCTTCCCCACACACTGAAACCACTTCCCCACAGACTGAAACCCCTTCCACACACTCTGAAAGCTCTTCCACACACACTGAAACCCCTTCCCCACACACTGAAACCTCTTCCCCACACACTGAAACCCCTTCCCCACAGGCTGAAACCACTTCCCCACACACTGAAACCCATCCCACACACTGAAACATCTTCCACACACACTGAAAAATTTCCCTACAGACTGAAACCCTTCCCCACACACTGAAACTTCTTCCCCACACACTGAAACACCTACCCACAAACAGAAAGCCATCCCCACACACTGAAATCTCTTCCCCACACACTGAAACCCCTTCCCCAGACACTGAAACCCATCCCCACACACTGAACCCTCTTCCCCACACACTGCAACCTCTTCCCCACACACTGAAACCCCTTCCCCACACACTGAAACCCCTTCCCCACACACTGAAACCCCTTCCTCACACTCTGAAACCCCATCCCCACAGACTGTAACCCATTCCCCACACACTGAAACCCATCCCCACACACTGAAACCTCATGCCCACACACTGAAACACCTTCCCCACTCACTGAAACCCCTTCCCCACACACTGAAACACATCCCCACACACTGAAACCTCTTCCCCACACACTGAAACCTCTTCCCCACACACTGAAACCCCTTCCCCACAGACTGAAACCCCTTTACCTCACACTGAAACCCATCCGCACACACTGAAACCCCTTCCCCACACACTGAAACCTCTTCCCCTCACACTGAAACCCCTTCCGCACTCTCTGAAACCCCTTCCCCACACACTGAAACCCATCGCCACACACTGAATCCCATCCCCACGCACTGAAACCTCTTCCCCACACACGGAAAGCTCTTCCCCACAGACTGAAACCCTTCCCTACACACTGAAACCTCTTCTCCACACACTGTAACTACTTCGCGACGCACTGAAACCTCTTCCACACACACTGAAACCTCTTCCCACACACTGAAACATCTTCCCCACAATTTGAAACTTCTTAAACACGCACTGAAACCCATCCCCACACACTGAAACCCCTTCCACACACACTGAAAGATCTTCCACACACACTGAAACCCCTTCCCCACGAACTGAAAACCCTTCCCCACACACTGAAACCCATCCCACACACTGAGACCTTTTCCACACACACTGAAACCTTTCCCTCCAGACTGAAACCCTTCCCCACACACTGAAACCTCTTCCCCACACACTGAAGCACCTTCCCCACAAACAGAAAGCCATCCCCACACACTGAAATCTCTTCCCCACACAGTGAAACCCCTTTCCCAGACACTGAAATCCATCAACACAAACTGAACCCTCTTCCCCACACGCTGCAACCTCTTCCCCACACACTGAAACCCCTTCCCCACACACTGAAACCTCTTCCGCACACACTGAAACCCCTTCCCCATACACTGAAACCCCTTTCCCCCAAACTGAAACCCGTTCCCCACACACTGAAACCCATCCCCACACACTGAAACCTCTTCCCCACACAGTGAAACCCCTTGCCCACACACTGAAACCCATCCCCACACATTGAAACCCATCCCCACACACTGAAACCCCTTCCACACACACTGAAAGATCTTCCACAAACACTGAAACCCCTTCCCCACGAACTGAAACCCCTTCCCCACACACTGAAACCCATCCCACGCAATGAAACCTCTTCCACACACACTGAAACCTCTTCCCACACACTGAAACCTCTTCCCCACACGCTGAAACTTCTTCCACACGCACTGAAACCCATCCCCACACACTGAAACGCCTTCCACCCACACTGAAATATCTTCCACACACACTGAAACCCCTTCCCCACAGACGGAAACCCCTTAACCTCACACTGAAACCTCGTCCCCACACACTGAAATCCCTTCCCCACACACTGAAACCTGTTCCCCACACACTGAAACCCCTTCCGCACACACTGAAACCCCTTCCCCACACAGTGAAACCCCTTCCCCACACACTGAAACCCATCCCCACACATTGAAACCCATCCCCACACACTGAAACATCTTCCCCACACTCTGAAACCTCTTCCCCACGCACTGAAACCACTTCCCCACACACTGAAACCTCTTCCCCACACACTGAAACCTCTTGCCCACACACTGAAACCCATCCCCACGCACTGAAACATCTTCCACACACACTGAAACCTCTTCCCCACACACTGAAACCCATCCCCAAAGACTGAAACACATCCCCACAGGCTGAAACCACTTCCCCACACACTGAATCCCATCCCACACACTGAAACATCTTCCACACACACTGAAAAATTTCCCTACAGACTGAAACCCTTCCCCACACACTGAAACCTCTTCCCCACACACTGAAACACCTTCCCCACAAACAGAAAGCCATCCCCACACACTGAAATCTCTTCCCCACACACTGAAACCCCTTCCCCAGACACTGAAACCCATCCCCACACACTGAACCCTCTTCCCCACACACTGCAACCTCTTCCCCACACACTGAAACCCCTTCCCCACACACTGAAACCCCTTCCCCACACACTGAAACCCCTTCCTCACACTCTGAAACCCCATCCCCACAGACTGTAACCCATTCCCCACACACTGAAACCCATCCCCACACACTGAAACCTCATGCCCACACACTGAAACACCTTCCCCACTCACTGAAACCCCTTCCCCACACACTGAAACACATCCCCACACACTGAAACCTCTTCCCCACACACTGAAACCTCTTCCCCACACACTGAAACCCCTTCCCCACAGACTGAAACCCCTTTACCTCACACTGAAACCCATCCGCACACACTGAAACCCCTTCCCCACACACTGAAACCTCTTCCCCTCACACTGAAACCCCTTCCGCACTCACTGAAACCCCTTCCCCACGCACTGAAACCTCTTCCCCACACACGGAAAGCTCTTCCCCACAGACTGAAACCCTTCCCTACACACTGAAACCTCTTCTCCACACACTGTAACTACTTCGCGACGCACTGAAACCTCTTCCACACACACTGAAACCTCTTCCCACACACTGAAACATCTTCCCCACAATTTGAAACTTCTTAAACACGCACTGAAACCCATCCCCACACACTGAAACCCCTTCCACACACACTGAAAGATCTTCCACACACACTGAAACCCCTTCCCCACAAACAGAAAGCCATCCCCACACACTGAAATCTCTTCCCCACACACTGAAACCCCTTCCCCAGACACTGAAACCCATCCCCACACACTGAACCCTCTTCCCCACACACTGCAACCTCTTCCCCACACACTGAAACCCCTTCCCCACACACTGAAACCCCTTCCCCACACACTGAAACCCCTTCTTCACACTCTGAAACCCCATCCCCACAGACTGTAACCCATTCCCCACACACTGAAACCCATCCCCACACACTGAAACCTCATGCCCACACACTGAAACACCTTCCCCACTCACTGAAACCCCTTCCCCACACACTGAAACACATCCCCACACACTGAAACCTCTTCCCCACACACTGAAACCTCTTCCCCACACACTGAAACCCCTTCCCCACAGACTGAAACCCCTTTACCTCACACTGAAACCCATCCGCACACACTGAAACCCCTTCCCCACACACTGAAACCTCTTCCCCTCACACTGAAACCCCTTCCGCACTCACTGAAACCCCTTCCCCACACACTGAAACCCATCGCCACACACTGAATCCCATCCCCACGCACTGAAACCTCTTCCCCACACACGGAAAGCTCTTCCCCACAGACTGAAACCCTTCCCTACACACTGAAACCTCTTCTCCACACACTGTAACTACTTCGCGACGCACTGAAACCTCTTCCACACACACTGAAACCTCTTCCCACACACTGAAACATCTTCCCCACAATTTGAAACTTCTTAAACACGCACTGAAACCCATCCCCACACACTGAAACCCCTTCCACACACACTGAAAGATCTTCCACACACACTGAAACCCCTTCCCCACGAACTGAAAACCCTTCCCCACACACTGAAACCCATCCCACACACTGAGACCTTTTCCACACACACTGAAACCTTTCCCTCCAGACTGAAACCCTTCCCCACACACTGAAACCTCTTCCCCACACACTGAAGCACCTTCCCCACAAACAGAAAGCCATCCCCACACACTGAAATCTCTTCCCCACACAGTGAAACCCCTTTCCCAGACACTGAAATCCATCAACACAAACTGAACCCTCTTCCCCACACGCTGCAACCTCTTCCCCACACACTGAAACCCCTTCCCCACACACTGAAACCTCTTCCGCACACACTGAAACCCCTTCCCCATACACTGAAACCCCTTTCCCCCAAACTGATACCCGTTCCCCACACACTGAACCCCATCCCCACACACTGAAACCTCTTCCCCACACAGTGAAACCCCTTCCCCACACACTGAAACCCATCCCCACACATTGAAACCCATCCCCACACACTGAAACCCCTTCCACACACACTGAAAGATCTTCCACAAACACTGAAACCCCTTCCCCACGAACTGAAACCCCTTCCCCACACACTGAAACCCATCCCACGCAATGAAACCTCTTCCACACACACTGAAACCTCTTCCCACACACTGAAACCTCTTCCCCACACGCTGAAACTTCTTCCACACGCACCTAAACCCATCCCCACACACTGAAACGCCTTCCACCCACACTGAAATATCTTCCACACACACTGAAACCCCTTCCCCACGCACTGAAACCCCTTCCACACACACTGAAACATCTTCCACACTCACTGAAACCCCTTCCCCACGCACTGAAACACCTTCCACACACACTGTTACCCCTTTCCCGCACACTGAAACCCCTTCCCCACACACTGAATCCCCTCACACACACGGAAACCCCTTCCCCGCACACTGAAACACGTTCCCCGCACACCGTAACCCTTCCCCACACGCTGAAACCCCTTACCCACACGCTGAAACTGCTTCCACACACACTGAAACCTCTTCCACATGCACTGAAACCCCTTCCGCACTCACTGAAACCCATCCCCAAACACTGAAACCCATCCCCTCACACTGAAACCATTCCACACACAATGAAACGCATCCCCACACACTGAAACCTCTTCCCCACACACTGAAACCCCTTATCCACACACTGAAACCCCTTACCCACACACTGAAACCACTTCCCCACAGACAGAAACGCCTTCCCCACAGACAGAAACCCCTTCCCCACACTCTGCAACCTCTTCCCCACACACTGAAACCTCTTCCCCACACACTGAAACCACGTCCCCACACACTGAAACCCATTCCCCACACACTGAAACCTCTTCACCACACACTGAAACCCCTTTCCCACAGACTGAAACCCCTTAACTACCCACTGAAACCCATCCCCACACACTGAATTTTCTTCCCCACGCACTGAAACCCCTTCCCCACACACTGAAACGCCTTCCCCACACACTGAAACCCATCCCCACACACTGAATCCTCTTCCCCACAGACTGAAACCTCTTCCCCACACACTGAAACCCCTTCCTCAATCACCGAAACCCATCCCCACACTCTGAAACCCATCCCCACACACTGGAACCTCTTCCCCACACACTGAAGGCTCTTCCCCACAGACTAAAACCCTTCCCCACACACTGAAACCTCTTCCGCACACACTGAAACCCCTTCCCCACGCACTGAAACTTCTTCCACACATACTGTAACCTCTTCCCCACACACTGAGACCTCTTCCCCACACACTGAAACTCCTTCCCCACGCACTGAAAGCTCTTCTACACACACTGAAACCTCTTCCACACACACTGAAACCTCTTCCACACACGCTTAAACTTCTTCCACACGCACTGAAACACATCCCCACACACTGAAACCTCTTCCACACACACTGAAACCTCTACCACACACACTGAAACCTCTACCACACACAATAAAACCCCTTCCCCACGCACTGAAACCCCTTCAACACACACTGTAACCCCATCCCCGCACACTGAAAGCCCTTACTCACACGCTGAAACTCCTTCCACACACCCTGAAACCTCTTCCACATGCACTGAAACCCATTCCGAACACACTGAAACACATCCCCACAAACTGAAACCCATCCCCTCACACTGAAACCATTCCCCACACAATGAAACCCATCCCCACATACTGAAACATCTTCCCCACACACTGAAACACCTTATCCACACACTGAAACCCCTTCCCCACAGACTGAAACCTCTTCCCCACACACTGAAACCTCTTCCGCACGGACTGTAACCCCTTCCCCAGACATTGAAACACATCCTCACACTCTGAAACCTCATGCCCACACACTGAAACCCCTTCCCCACACACTGAAACCCATCCCCACACACTGAAAACTCTTGCCCACACACTGAAACCCCTTCCCCAGACACTGAAACCCCGTCCCCACACACTGAAATCCATCCCCACAAACTGAAACCCATCCCCACACACTGAAATCCTTCCCCACACACTGAAACCACTTCCCACATACTGAAAACTCTTCCCCACTAACTGAAACCTCTTCGACACACAGTGAAACCCCTTCCCCACACACGGAAACCCATCCCCACACACTGAAACCCATCCCCACACACTGAAACCTCTTCCCCACACACTGAAAGCTCTTCCCCACTATCTGAAACCCTTCCCCACACACTGAAACCTCTTCCCCACACACTGAAACTCATTCCCCACGCATTGAAACCTCTTCCACACACACTGAAACATCTTCCCACACACTGAAACCTGTTCCCCACACGTTGAAACTTCTTCCACACGCACTGAAACCCATCCCCACACACTGAAACGCCTTCCACACACACTGAAACATCTTCCACAAACACTGAAACCCCTTCCCCACGCACTGAAACCCCTTCCACACACACTGAAACATCTTCCACACACACTGAAACCCCTTCCCCACGCACTGAAACCCCTTCCACACACACTGTTACCCCTTCCCCGGACACTGAAACCCCTTCCCCACACACTGAATCTCCTCACACACACGGAAACCCCTTCCCCGCACACTGAAACCCCTTCCCCGCACACTGTAACCCTTCCCCACACGCTGAAACCCCTTACCCACACGCTGAAACTTCTTCCACTCACACTGAAACCTCTTCCACATGCACTGAAACCCCTTCCACACACAATGAAACGCATCCCCACACACTGAAACCTCTTCCCCACACACTGAAACCCCTTATCCAAACACTGAAACCCCTTACCCACACACTGAAACCACTTCCCCACAGACAGAAACCCCTTCCCCACACTCAGCAACCTCTTCCCCACACACTGAAACCTCTTCCCCACACACTGAAACCACTTCCCCACACACTGAAACCCATTCCCCACACACTGAAACCTCTTCACCACACACTGAAACCCCTTCCCCACAGACTGAAACCCCTTAACCACCCACTGAAACCCATCCCCACACACTGAATTTTCTTCCCCACGCACTGAAACCCCTTCCCCACACACTGAAACCCCTTCCCCACACACAGAAACCCATCCCCACACAATAACTCCTCTTCCCCACAGACTGAAACCACTTCTCCACACACTGAAACCCCTTCCGCAATCACTGAAACCCATCCCCACACTCTGGAACCCATCCCCACACACTGGAACCTCTTCCCCACACACTGAAAGCTCTTCCCCACAGACTAAAACCCTTCCCCACACACTGAAACCTCTTCCTCACACACTGAAACCCCTTCCCCACGCACTGAAACTTCTTCCACACATACTGTAACCTCTTCCCCACACACTGAAACCTCTTCCCCACACACTGAAACTCCTTCCCCACGCACTGAAACCTCTTCTACACACACTGAAACCTCTTCCACACACACTGAAACCTCTTCCACACACACTGAAACCTCTTCCCCACACGCTTAAACTTCTTCCACACGCACTGAAACACATCCCCACGCACTGAAACCTCTTCCACACACACTGAAACCTCTACCACACACACTGAAACCTCTACCACACACAGTAAAACCCCTTCCCCACGCACTGAAACCCCTTCCACACACACTGTAACCCCATCCCCGCACACTGAAAGCCCTTACCCACACGCTGAAACTCCTTCCACACACACTGAAACCTCTTCCACATGCACCAAAACCCATTCCGCACACACTGAAACACATCCCCACACACTGAAACCCATCCCCTCACACTGAAACCATTCCCCACACAATGAAACCCATCCCCACATACTGAAACCTCTTCCCCACACACTGAAACACCTTATCCACACACTGAAACCCCTTCCCCACAGACTGAAACCTCTTCCCCACACACTGAAACCTCTTCCGCACGGACTGTAACCCCTTCCCCAGACATTGAAACACATCCCCACACTCTGAAACCTCATGCCCACACACTGAAACCCCTTCCCCACACACTGAAACCCATCCCCACTCACTGTAAACTCTTGCCCACACACTGAAACCCCTTCCCCACACACTGAAACCCCTTCCCCACACACTGAAATCCATCCCCACAAACTGAAATCCATCCCCACACACTGAAATCCTTCCCCACACACTGAATCCACTTCCCACATACTGAAAACTCTTCGCCACAGACTGAAACCCTTCCCCACAC